>NC_044039.1:178237045-178405571 GCF_901765095.1 Microcaecilia unicolor | reverse complement strand
CCTTTTCGCAAGGTGGTCAGGCAGCAGAAGGCATGTTGAAAATTCTGGCCAGGGTACGTTCAACACTTTTGATGTAGCATCCAGGATCACTGCCCAGGGTATAGTGATGCGCAGACTCTCATGGCTGCATGTCCTCTGACCTGGATCATTCGGTCCGCAGCGGATGGCGGATGTTCATTGGGGGGGATAACCTTTTTGGTGAGAAAGTAGAGGATCTGGTTGGACCAGCTCAAGAAGCACAATGATGCTATGGATTCTCTCTCCCGCCGGGCGTCTTCTGCTACTACCTCCTCATCTAGGAGGTTTTATTGGAGGAAAGAGGAGTGCTCCCTATTCCTATGCTAGGCATAGGTTACACTCCTGCTTCTCGGCAGCCTGTCCAGGCTCAGTCCCAGGAAGCTCATTCCTCGTCAACAGCATGCACCTAAGGCCTCTGTGGCTCCCCAGCAAAAGCAGGGGACGAGCTTTTGACTGGCTCCAGTTCAGCATAGCCTCAGTAAAAGTGTCTGTGCCGGACACGACTGCCGTTGGAGGGAGGTTGATATTTTTTCACCCAAGGTGGCCCTCCCATAACCTCCGGTCGGTGGGTTCTTCAAATAGTCGGTCAGGATACACCCTCAATCTGGAATCCAAACCTCCAAAATTGTCCACCGGGAGCTCATTCTTACAGTTCCCAGCACAAACAGGTACTTGCAGAGGAACTCTCCGACCTTCTAAAGGCCCCAAGCGGTCAAACCCTTTCCACCAGGGGAAGAAGGGCTGGGAATATTCCAAGTACTTCCTTGTGCAAAAGAAAACAGGGGGGATGCGTCCCAATCCTAGACCCAAGGGCCCTGAACAAATTTCTTGTCTCGAGAAAAGTTCAGGATGGTTTTCCTAGGCACCCTTCTTCCCATGATTCAGGAAAACGATTGGCTATGCTCCTCTGGCTATGCCTACACACACATCTCGGTACTTCCAACTTACAGGAAGTATCTTCGATTTCGTCTGGGAATACAGCACTTTCAGTACTATGTACTTCTTTTTTGCCTGGCGTCTGCGCCCAGAGTGTTTACCAAATGCCTATTTTTAGTCGCAGTGTCGCTACACAGACTGGGAGTGCATATGTTTCCTTATCTCGACGATTGGCTGGTGAAGAGCACCTCAAAGGAGGGTACTCTGGAGTCCATTCAAATGACTATTTGGGTGCTAGAGCTACTGAGGTTCATCATAAATTATCCCAAGTCCCATCTCACCCCAGTCCAAACTTTGGAATTCATTGCAGCCCTGTTGAACACTCAGGACAGCTTGAGCTTATCTTCCCGAGCCAAGGGCAGACAAACTTCTGTTCCTGGTGTCCATGGTTCGAGCGTCTCACCAGGTCACGGCTCAGCAGATGTTGAGACGTCTGTGGCATATGGCCTCAACAGTTCATGTCACACCATGGCATGTCTATATAGAGATCAGCTCAATGGACCCTAGCTTCCCAGTGGTTTGAAGCTGCGGAGGATCTAGAGAATGTAATCCAACTGGTCCACTGGCTTTCGAAATTCTCTTTACTGCTGGACGATTCGATCCAATTGACCATGGGACGACCATTCCAAATTTCTCAGCACAAAAAGTGCTGACGACGGATGCATCTCTCCTGGGGGTGGGGAGCTCATGTAGATGGGCTCCACACTCAGGGAGCCTGGTCCTTTCAGTGAAAAGAGGTCTGCAGATCAACCTCCTGGAATTAAGAGCGATCTGGAACGCTCTAAAGGCTTTCAGAGATCGGCTGTCCAACCAAGTAATCTTAATTCCGATAGACAATCAGGTTGCCATGTACTACACCAACAAGCAGGGGGGCACCGGACAGCTGGCGTAGCCAGACAGCCAGTTTTGGGTGGGCCTGAACCCAAAGTGGGTGGGCACAAATTTTTCTCTGCTCCGCCCTACCTCCACCCTCAAAACTATAAATACTTTAGCTA
The DNA here is from genome assembly GCF_901765095.1 of Microcaecilia unicolor. Classification (NCBI taxonomy): domain Eukaryota; kingdom Metazoa; phylum Chordata; class Amphibia; order Gymnophiona; family Siphonopidae; genus Microcaecilia; species Microcaecilia unicolor. The sequence goes on along the minus strand of NC_044039.1, from coordinate 178,403,622 downwards.
ATGAGGATCCTCAAGCTTAATCAGCTGAAGACTTTTTCTGAAGGTGGCCAAACTCTCTTTTACCAAGCTTGGCAAGCATCAGCAACATCCCGAAGCCACTGATGCCAGCACCCACACATGCTTAGCTGTCGATGGCTCAGGATGCTGTTGCCAGAGCTTGGTAGAAGGGAGTTCTGGCTGCCTTTGGAGGAGATCCTTAGCTGGGATGCCTGGAATCCTCACCAGCTATACAGCAAGGGTTAGGACTGGGTGTTAAACCTACTTGGCCCAGGTCAGAAAATAAAGGAGGGCTCCCCTCCCGATTCCCTCTCCTCTTTGCCTCCCCTCCAATCTCCCACCTGCCATATTATCACACCAACAGACCCTCACCAAATACAGGAACAGGGATCACAAATTAGAAATAAATATTTAGACAAAAATTGAAAGGGAACCCTAAGAAATTAACATAGCATATTGCAACACTTGGAGACATAAACAGAGATGCATTTCCTTTTCTACAGAACACAATAGAAAACACATTTGCTATGCACATTTCCAAAAGCTAACATATTCCATTAAAACATTCAAATAAAATGCTTTGTTTCTACCTTTCTTGTCTGGACATTTTATTTTTCCATCTTGCTGGTTCCAATTTCTCTTTTCTGCTTTCCTCTCTGTCGTCTGCTAATTCTTCTTCAAGCGGCTGCAGTCCATTTGTCTTTTCTCTCCTCTCTCCTATCTGTTCCCTCATTATTCCTGCCTCTGACATATTGATCATTCCTTTTTAGCTCTTTTCTGCCTCTCTCTCACCCTTATTCGTCTCCTTTTTACTTTTCAACACCTATCAAATTTCCATCTTCTTCTCTCACCCACTAGCTCTCCCATTCCCCATCTTACTCCTCCCCATCCCTATTTTCTCTTTTATCTTAATCTACTCCCCATTACCATATTTCTACCCTGTGTAATCACTATCTCTCATTCATTTCCTTGCCACCCCCGCCCTCCCCCCTGGCCTCATCCACAGGGTTTCCACAATTCCCATCATCTTCCTCCCTCCACCCTTATACCCACATCTGATCGCCTCCACCACCCCACCCTGGTAGCCTTATACTTTTCCTGCCTTCTCTCTTCATTCCTGTCCTCTCCCCCATGGCCCATTTCCCCCTCACCACCTACTGTGTACCTCTCCCTCCCTCTCATCCACCCCCATGTCTATCTCCCCTCTCATTCCCAACTGTCCACCATCTCTCTCTCCCTCTCCTTTGTGTTTTGGGTCAACATGCTCTCTCCCCTTCCATACAGCATCTCTACCTTCCTCCACCTCTACCATCAGTCCACACATTCTCTCTCCCTTTCCCTGTGTTCTGGTGTCCCACATCTCTCTCCCCTTCCCAGCAGCATCTCTCCCTTCCTCCCCTCTACCATCATGTCTCTCCCTTCCCTCCACCCTATTGCCCACCATTTCCCCCTCTCCTCTCACCCCTATGCACCATTTTCCCCCTCTCACCACCTATCCCCTCTCTATGCAGCATGTCTCCCTCCCCTCCACCTCATACGCAGCCGAGACTTCTCCCTTCCTCACCCCTCCACCCCTTTGCTGCATCTCTCCCTTCTTCCCCGTGCAGCATCTCCCCCACCCACCATGCCTCATCTTTTCATCTTCCCTCCCCCCTGTGCATGTTCATTGCTGGATTTCCGTTTGAAGGATCTTAGGTATACATAAGGGAGAAGAAGGGATTTCAGGGATGGAAGCAGATGATCAATGAGGATCTCAGTAGCGGGGAGAGAGGTAAGGAAACGAGAAGAGAGGAGTGAAGATGGGTAAGCACAGGGAGAAAAGATAAGGGCAAGAGTTAGGAGGAGAGAGAAAGAAGTGGGGCAATAAAGGAAGAGGTAAAGAGCAGACTGAAGTAGGGGGAGGAAAGGAACAGGGAAGGGGGTGATAAAGAGGAGAAATACTGGGATTACAGTAGGAGAGAACTGTAATTACAAGGAAACTAAAAGAGCAGGCATGTTAAAGGAGGTAATTCATCCCTTGCTTCTCCTGGCTCCCTTGGTATCCCTATCCCTCTATCCTTTTTCCCATATTCTCTCCCCATTCCTCATCTTCACCTCCCAATCCTGTATGCCTTCTCATACACACACGATGCACTCTGTTACAGGAAGGAGAGCCAGGGGGAGGATCCCAACAAGTCACAATAAAATTAAGTCGCTTTCCCAGTGCAGGTCAGCTGCACGTTTATAGCAAGAAATCCCCAGAAAGAAGATGCAACAGTGCCGAGACTTACCTGGAATAATAGAAGGTCTTATCCTAGGATGTCTCAAGTAAATGGGCTCCAAGTTCTTCATATTTCTGTGCAGCCTCGCTTTAATATCAATCCCTGTAAGCAACTCTGGAGGCAGGCTACTCCGCCTGGATGTATTATAAGCAGTCCAACCTGACTTCAATTTACTTTTAGTCTTGGAATACAGAGACTGCTGTCATCAAGGGCCATTATGAAATAGGCACCTTAATTTAAAATATAAAGCGAAAGGGAAACCATTTGCAAAAACAAAGGGCCCTGCCTGGACCTCAGCAACCCTCCAGAGCGCAGACACTGCCATGCTTAGCACAGCACTCGTTTGGTGAGTTTAGCAGGTTAGTGGGCGTGGGGTGGGCTCTCAAGCAGGTGTAGAATTACTAAACAGCCCCTCCTGTCCACAGTTAATTGCAGAGAGGAGGAGATTTGCCATTAAAAACAACAACAACAACAACAAAAAATCATTAGGCTTATAAAAGTTTCCAGAGATCTGTGGAGTTCCAACATTATCTGAACTCAGCATCTTGTGTTGCCTGCAGGAGGAATGTGTTGTGACAGCTATTAGTATTTCATGAACTCTTTAGTAGCAAAACATCCTGACACACAACATGAGTTCTGATCTGTTTCAGATCTACTTACAACCATTGTTGCCAATCACCTCTCTTTCGCACACACATCTTCCATCTTCCGTTCCCCTGTGCAGCTGCTGTCCCCCGTCTTCCCTCACCCTCCTTGCAGGCCCACCCAGCAGCAGTGTTCCCACGCACTGCCTGCCGGCTGCCGCTCAAGTTCAACAATCTCCTTGCAGCTACTAAAGCGCTAACCCGGAAGAGGAGAGACTTCCGGTTTAGCGCTTAGTAGCTGCAAGGAGATTGTTGAACTTGAGCGGCAGCCGGCAGGCAGCGTGTGGGAATTGCTGCAACCGTGAGCACTGCTGTCTGCTGCTGGGCGGGCCTGACCCCAAATTGGGTGGGCCCAGGCCCACCCGGGCCCGCCCGTGGCTACACCCCTGGCACCGGATCTCGCCCTCTGTGTCAGGAAGCCGTCCAGATGTGGCTTTGGGCTCGCCGTCACAGCATGTTTCTCCAAGCCAGTTATCTGGCAGGCATAAACAACAGTTTGGCCAACAGGTTGAGCAGGATAATGCAACCTTGCGAGTGGTCGCTGAACATGGGCGTAGTCCGCAAGATCTTCCGAGCATGGGGCACCCCCTCGGTGGATCTTTTTGCCACTCAGATCAATCACAAAGTCCCTCAGTTCTGTTCCAGACTTCAGGCCCACGACAGACTAGCGTCAGATGCCTTTCTCCTACATTGGGGGACAGGCCTCCTGTATGCATATCCTCCCATACCTCTGGTAGGGAAGACTTTGCTGAAACTCAAGTCAGAGTGCGGAACCATGATCCTGATTGCGCCCTCTTGGCCCCGTCAGATCTGGATCCCTCTTCTTTTGGAGTTGTCCTCCGAAGAACCATGGAGATTGGACTGTTTTCCAACCCTCATCACTCAGAATGAGGGGTCGCTTCTACATCCCAACCTCCAGTCTCTGGATCTCACAGCCTGGATGTTGAGAGCTTAGAATTCGCCTCTTTGGGTCTTTCGGAAGGTGTCCTGAGTCTTGCTTGCTTCCAGAAATGATTCCACGAAGAAGTGTTACTTTTTCCAATGAGGAGGTTTACCGTCTGGTGTGACAACAAGGCCCTAGATCCTCTTTCTTGTCCTACATAGACCCTGCTTGAATACCTTCTACATTTGTCAGAGTCTGGTCTCAAGACCAACTCTGTAAGAGTTCACCTTAGTGTGATTAGTGCTTATCATCGCCTTGTAGAGGGTAAGCCTATCTCTGGACAGCCTTTAGTTTTTCGCTTCATGAGAGGTTTGCTTTTGTCAAAGCCCCCTGTCAAACCTCCACTAGTGTCATGGGATCTCAACATCGTTCTCACCCAGCTGATGAAAGCTCCTTTTGATCCACTGAATTCCTGCCATCTGAAGTACTTAACCTGGAAGGTCGTTTTCTTGGTGGCTTTACTTCAGCTCGTAGAGTCAGTGAATTCAGGCCTTGGTAGTGCATGCACCTTATATCAAGTTCCATTACAACAGAGTAGTCCTCCGCACACACCCTAAGTTCCTGCCAAAGGTGGTGTCAGAGTTCCATCTGAACCAGTCAGTTGTCTTGCCAACTTTCTTTCCCCGTCCTCATACCTGCCCTGGCGAAAGCAGTTTGCACACCTTGGACTGCAAGAGAGCATGACCTTTTACGTGGAGCGGACGAAGTCCTTTAGACAGTCCGCCCAGTTGTTTGTTTCTTTTGATCCCAAGAGGAGGTGAGTCGCCATCGGAAAACGCACAATCTCCAATTGGCTAGCAGATTGCATATCCTTCACTTACGCCCAAGCTGGGCTGACTCTGGAGGGCCATGTCACAGCTCACAATGTTAAAGCAATTGCTGCATCAGTGGCTCACTTAAAGTCAACCTCCATTGAGGAGATTTGCAAGGCTGCAACGTGGTCATCAGTCCACACATTCACATCTCACTACTGCCTCCAGCAGGATACCCGACATGACAGTCGGTTTGGGCAGTCGGTGCGACAGAATCTGTTCGGGGTTTAGAATCCAACTCCACCCCCCTAGGCCCATTTTTGTTCTGTTCCAGGCTGCACTCTCAGTTAGTTGTTTATGGTTTCAGGTCAATCTATGTTATGTCCTCGCCGTTGCGAGGCCCAATTGACCAGTGTTCATTATTTTGAGTGAGCCTGGTTGCTAGGGATACCCCACATGTGAGAACAAGCAGCCTGCTTGTCCTCGGAGAAAGCGAAGATACTTACCTGTAGCAGGTATTCTCCGTGGACAGCAGGCTGATTGTTCTCACAAACCCGCCCACCTCCCCTTTGGAGTTTTTGTTTGTTTATTATTTGCTTTTTGATTAAACTGAGTGGGAACACTCACACGACAGGCGGGAAGACGTCCGTGCATGCGTGATGCGCGCGCCAGAAGGCTCTGGCAAAACTTTTTAAATTTTGCTGTAGAAAAATTTGCCGTTTCCTGGGCCGCCATGGACGCCAACCCACATGTGAGAACAATCAGCCTGCTGTCCTCAGAGAATACCTGCTACAGGTATGTATCTTTGCTGTTTGGTCTGACATCTGTCCCTTTGTGTCTCTGCCTGGCGCTGTGTGCGCCACCTGAGCCCCAGTCCCTTCTGGGACCTCTCGTTATTCTTTTCCCTTCCCTAGTGTTTGATTCGATTCCAGTTCAGCCTTGCACGCTTAGACTCTGTATGAGTGGGTTCCCGATCGGCCTTGTGGCCCGCATGAGTGGTCTATTTCCCTTTTCTGGTGGTGCTTGCTGATTTCCTTGAGTGTGCGGGGCTTCGTGGCCCATGTTACTGCATAGCGCCTGTTTCATCTTCCCTAGGCTTTGGCCAAGGTCCTTCCTAGGCCACGGCCTAGGCACAAGGGCTCACGATCAGAATAACAGCTGCCCAGCATTCACTAACTTTCTAGAAGCCTTTGGCAGGCCTGACCATGCATGTACGCATGCCTTCCCACTTGCCTGACTCATGCAGGACCCACAGTTTCATTTTATCTGCGGAACAGTGAAGATGTGTCTTCTCTCTCCTGTCACGTGGTTTACTTCACAAAATGTTGTTCTTGATTTCCTGCCTCTCCACTTGTTTCCAAGAGAACCCAAAAAATTTGGGAGGTCCTATGTGAAAGACTTTTTGGCACACCAAAGTCCAGTCCATCAAATTCAGGAGCTGCACGGACACTGGAGACACATCAACATTGAGGAGATCTCACCCTGCCTTGACCTTGGGTGCAGTATCATCAGACCTGACACCAAGGACTCACAAGGATTCTGCATTGTCCTCATTGGCATTAATACTAATGGATTTGACATTAACAGTAAGTGCCTTGGCCAGCACTGACTGTTATGCTAAAAAAAATTAATCTTGTTTTTAAAAGAGCAATGCATTAAACACATTCATTTCTCATTTATATTTAAATTTACCTATTTTTAAGCTAATGTTTCCCCAGACTAGTCCTGTTTATAACTATTTGACAGCTGCCATGACACAAAGGATCAGGTTTACTAAACATTAGTGTCTGCTAAATCAGTGTGCACTGCTTCCTAGCCATGTTATTCCTATAGGTGCAACAGCAGTGTTAAGGTTTAGTAAACATGGCCCAAAATCATTTATTTTTTTTTGTTACATTTGTACCCTGCGCTTTCCCACTCATGGCAGGCTCAATGTGGCTTACATATCGTATACAGGTACTTATTTGTACGTGGGGCAATAGAGGGTTAAGTGACTTGCCCAGAGTCACAAGGAGCTGCCTGGGCCTGAAGTGGGAATCAAACTCAGTTCCTCAGGACCAAAGTCCACCACCCTAACCACTAGCCACTCCTCTGACTTATGTGTCCTGTTATTGCATAAGAACCAAGAGAAGTAATGTTGAATTTTACATTTGTTTTAATCATACATAAGCTTACAGAACCTGTTTATTTATGCAAAGTACAGTCAGAAGATGTTACTTACCAGGTGGTCTATTTATAGCCAGGTTTCGAAAATGACTGCCTTTGATGATTTCAATAGATAAACGGCCAGTGGTGGCATTATATGACAACCCTACAAGCAGTTCTGGCACCCCTCCATGAGACAGGGACTGGGTAGATGAAGCACTGTCACTGTGAGAGATAGCAGACAGACTGGCCTGAGAATTTCCACTCTGGAAGAAAAAAAGAAATGTCCTTAGTTGTTTTGTAGTGTCTGCTTCTACTTACTGATTATATTCTAGTTTGTAGGGTTGAAGTTACAAAACATTAAAGATTAGAGAGCATTTCTAGCACCATTTCTCAAAAACATTCAGTTTGGCATGTCTCTCTATAAAATGGTTCCCTGGTGATAAGCTCTAGCAGATGTGGTGCTATAGAACCTAGATGAAGTGGAACAGTACAGGATAGTTACAATTATGTATTTCACACTTACCACAGCACAGCAAAAGAAGCACAACGGGCCCCAAAAATTGGAGTGAAGAAACAGGCTTATTAAAGGACCCGACTCAGGCCATGTTTCGGCACTGTGCCTATGTCAGGGGTCAGCTAGATACTTTCTCCAACACCAAAAAGTGTTGCTCAGTACAATCAAGTCTTAATAAAATTATCCAACATATATGCAAACTAAATATGAACAATGCCAAGATAACAAATATAAGATGGGAGGCTCAAAAATACAAAAATGTACTTGGTGCTGCCAACTTGCACTGACCAATGTATGTGCGCTGACAAGATGGTGTGTACTTATGTGTGACAAATATAGGAATTCCAAAAGGTGTGTTATGGGTAGAGCAGGGGGCAGATTTGTAATGTACATGTATATTTTATAAAATACACAGGTACACATGTAGAGTACACACACATTTACACCAGTTTTGCACTCTATTGGTGCCAGTTCTGGGAGCCTATTTTATAAAGGCACATAAGTACTTATGTTGAATTTATAAAACAGGTACCATCTTGGATACCTCAAATACACAAGATCAGCCCTAAGAGGGTAATTTTCAAAACCATTTCTGTGGGAAAAACAGTCAGAATTGATTCTTATAAAATTTCCTGCCGCACGAAAGACTCCTGAAGAAATTGCAGAGTCATGGAATCGGAGGTAGGGTATTATTATGGATTAAGAACTGGTTGAAAGATAGGAAGCAGAGAGTAGGATTGCGTGGCCAGTATTCTCAGTGGAGGAGGGTAGTTAGTGGGGTCCCGCAGGGGTCTGTGCTGGGTCCGTTGCTTTTTAATGTATTTATAAATGACCTAGAGATGGGAATAACTAGTGAGGTAATTAAATTCGCCGATGACACAAAATTATTCAGGGTCGTCAAGTCGCAGGAGGAATGTGAACGATTACAGGAGGACCTTGCGAGACTGGGAGAATGGGCGTGCAAGTGGCAGATGAAGTTCAATGTTGACAAGTGCAAAGTGATGCATGTGGGTAAGAGGAACCCGAATTATAGCTACGTCTTGCAAGGTTCCGCGTTAGGAGTTACGGATCAAGAAAGGGATCTGGGTGTCGTCGTCGATGATACGCTGAAACCTTCTGCTCAGTGTGCTGCTGCGGCTAGGAAAGCAAATAGAATGTTGGGTGTTATTAGGAAGGGTATGGAGTCCAGGTGTGCGGATGTTATAATGCCGTTGTATCGCTCCATGGTGTGACCGCACCTGGAGTATTGTGTTCAGTACTGGTCTCCGTATCTCAAAAAAGATATAGTAGAATTGGAAAAGGTACAGCGAAGGGCGACGAAAATGATAGTGGGGATGGGACGACTTTCCTATGAAGAGAGGCTGAGAAGGCTAGGGCTTTCAGCTTGGAGAAGAGACGGCTGAGGGGAGATATGATAGAAGTGTATAAAATAATGAGTGGAATGGATCGGGTGGATGTGAAGCGACTGTTCACGCTATCCAAAAATAATAGGACTAGAGGGCATGAGTTGAAGCTACAGTGTGGTAAATTTAAAACGAATCGGAGAAAATTTTTCTTCACCCAACGTGTAATTAGACTCTGGAATTCGTTGCCGGAGAACGTGGTACGGGCGGTTAGCTTGACGGAGTTTAAAAAGGGGTTAGATAGATTCCTAAAGGACAAGTCCATAGACCGCTATTAAATGGACTTGGAAAAATTCCGCATTTTTAGGTATAACTTGTCTGGAATGTTTTTACGTTTGGGGAGCGTGCCAGGTGCCCTTGACCTGGATTGGCCACTGTCGGTGACAGGATGCTGGGCTAGATGGACCTTTGGTCTTTCCCAGTATGGCACTACTTATGTACTTATGTACTTATACACAGGTCACCCTATATGTGTAGTGCCATTTCCTGCATACTTGACCTGCTGTAAAGGAAGGCATCCCTGTGAATGGGTTTGCAGTAGAGTTTGGATCTACAACTGAAACTATGCATGTGCTTTAACTGCAAAGTCTGTAGAATGAAATACATGCTTATCTTTCACCAATCTGTGCAGATATACATCTCATAATAATGACAATATGATATAATTGTACTACACAATAAAGAGCTGTTTCATAACTGGACACATAAGTCAGAGTTCCAAAAGATCATCTATTTTATAAACACAAGATTTAAATTACAGAAACTAAATAGGAGAATGTTTATTGCAAACCCACAAAAATACTCTCAAGCTATATGAAAAATGGAGCTTCTATTGCAACCGAGATGGTTCACTAAACAATACATCAAAAATGAGGGTGTAAATAATAAATCAAATTAATCAAAACAATAATAAAAGTAATAGGAGCATCAGAAATTATTCACTGAAGTCAAAGAATAATAGGACTGTCTTGGATATTGTCAAATATGTCCAGACCTCTGCATACAATTTTGATCATTTGCCTCCTCTCAAATGATTTGTACAAGTTTGGTTTAGGTATCTACAACAGATCTGCATAACCCATAAAACACAGTCCTATCTTTGTCTGGTTAAGGGTTGATAAGTGTCAGCTGGCTGCACATACCCAGCTATTCAATGCTGATACCTGCACATGTCCCAGCATTGAATATTGGGATACACTGCAGTGGCGGCTAAAAAATTGCTCACTACAGTTGGCTGAATATTTTATCCATAAATAACAATAATCCAGCTACATACTATTCAGTGCCAAATATGACTCCAACTCAACCAATCTTCAAGGCCCATGCTTTGTCTGTCATCCATGTGCCAACACCAGTACATCGACAGGGGCTGACATCGACCTTGGAAGAGGCGGTGCTCCTCTCCTGCTCCCCCGGTGTCCTGGACAGGATCTGCCCCTCTGCACTCTCACTATTCAGGTGTTGGAGCTACTAGGGTTCATTATAAACTATCCAAATTCCCACCTTCTGCCAGTTCAACAACTAGAATTCATTGGAGCCCTGCTAGACATGGTTCCAGCATGGGCCTTCTTTCCAGATGTCAGGGCAGAGGCGTTGATAGCCAAAGCCCTTAAGGTCCATCTCAGGAAAACTTGGGCGCCCCTTTCGATTATGCCCTTCTTTATCACTTACAAATAGTAAAAGTGTAGTACATTTTATTATTTCACATACTCACACTCATATTGCTCCTTGGTTCTAAAACCAGTGTCTCTTTCACAGCAGTCTCTTGATTGATGTGGCTCAGATAAAACAGCTTCTCACCCATCATCTTTTCACGGTTCATTTTGTGCACAGCATAAAGACGGAATCGGAGTGCGTAGCTGCCCAGTTCTTCTGACTCCAGTTTGTGAAATGTGAATGTTTCATTGAAGACTGGTTCTGGCCCCCTTTGAATACTAGTCTTACCCCTTTGCTTCTTACTGGGCAGCAGAACTACATGAACCTGCCATGTGCTCACACCACTGCGATCCTTGTCAGGGATGCCCTTGGCGTCCACCACTGTTACAATCAATTTTTGTCTTGATGCTTTATAATCAAATATGACATCTAGGTCACCACATTTCGATATTGGTTCATGGCTGTTCTGTGGTTCCTGTAGTGAATTTGCTGTATGTTGTTCCTGTGATAGACAAAATTTAAATTTTAAAAATATGTATATTAAATCAGTAAACATACAGTGACTTACAGGTAACAGGGGAAAATATATGATTTAATAAAATGCTCAAATAAGGGGCTGTTTTTCTAAGCTGTATTAAGTGCTAGCGCACATCTAACACAGCTTAAAATGGTGTAATCATGGGACACACTCAAGCATCCTGTGGTAACTGCCAAGTGTGCGCTAATCCAGGTGCTAAAAAGTTTTGTATTTTTTTGAAGAGGGCATATCAGGGAGGTGGAAAGTGGGTGTTCCTGCGTTAACCAGCTAGTGCATCCACATTAGCATATACTAATTGGTTAATGCAGGATTACTGCATGAACCCTAACCACCTACAAAATGAGTGGCAGTAAGTGCTCACTCAATAATTTTTATATTGACTGTGCGCTAATAGCAACATTAGCTCAAGGCCATTGATACAAAAAATAGAAAATCAGTCATCCTGAATGTTATCTCTCTATACCTGATTGCTTAATTCTATTATGTTATCCATGTTCTTTATGTAATATCAGTTGTGTTTAAATCTGTTTTATTAGTTGGAGCCACAAAGTCCATGGAATATACACGTCACATTCAAACTGTATAACAAAGCATCTACATTTCCATACATTTCTACTAAGTGTTTCTTTTGCTTTCCCCCTCTTGATCCCCAACTTCTTTTATTTTATCCCCCCCCCCCCCCCCCCCCCCGGCCCTCCCCCTGCCCTCCCAAACCTAATCTCTCTTTCCTTTCTCCTGTCACATCATACAAATCAGTGGGTTTAAGAATTCAACAAGTGGCTTCTTGCCGCAGCAGTCATAGTGTCCCAAAATGGTGACCATCTTTGCTGGAATCTCTCGCCCATCTTAGAGTCAAAGTTTTTTATAGCCATGCATTCCAAGCGTAACAGAGACACCATACGAGCACGCCATTGCTGCCATGTGGGGTATTGGTATGACAACCATTCAGTCAAGATTACCTGCTTGCCAACAATTATGGCCCTTAAAACAAATGCAGTATATCCCTTTCTGGGCGTCGTCCCTAAGTTGAGGCAACCAAAAAGTAAGGACGAGTTATATTGCCATGATTGTCCCCACAGTTTGGCAACATAGGCTATAATCAGTTTCCAAAACTTCTGAATACCCACACATGACCAAAACATATGGCCCAATGTTGCTCCTGCACTGCCACACTTTGCACACTCTCCCCATGGTGAGAGCCCCATATGAAACGCTCTCTTTGGAGGTATATGCAATCGCAAAACCATTTTGTATTGTAACTCCCAGTGTGTGGCCCAGGTCGTAACTCTTCTTATCTGTAAAATGTGGGTCTTCAATTGCTGTGTTGTGACTGGCACTTGCAAATCTGTCTCCCATAATTGTGCCAATTTATGGTATTCCACTTCTGGAGCTGTGTCTCGTATGTGTCTATGATGGTATGTCATGGGTACTTTCTGGTGTGATTCCAGCGAAAAGGCTGATGAAAGTTCTTCCTGTACATCTTCAGTTAGCGATGTCCAAGGTAGAGAAGCAATATAGTGACTCAGTTGCCTATAGTAGAAAATATCACTGTCAAGCAGTCCAAATTCGTTTTTCAATTCTGAAAACTCTCGAATGCGGCCCTCTCTGGTTAATACATGTAATAAGTATACAATACCCTTGCTTTTCCAGTTCCTAAATACAGCATACATCTGACCCGGAGGAAAAGCATGATTGTCACTAATGTGCAGGAATGGGGTTACCTATGCAGAAAATTGGTGTAAGCGGCATATCCAACCCCACACTGCCTTTGCTGTTACCATGATTCCCAAATGTTTCAGGGAGTATGGCACAGGTGCACCAGTGCTATGTAAATAATTACTGAAGTGTGTCCCCTGTGAAAGACCCAACTCTAGTGTTGTGTTGGTGTAATCATTGGCATTCCTATACCAATCACTTATATGCCTCATTCCACTAGCTATATTAAGGAACCTGAGATTTAAAAGACCCAAGCCTCCATATTCCACTGGTATACTTAAAGAAGGGATAGAGAGGCGGGCCTTTTTCCCTCTCCAGAGAAATTTCTGCAGATGTTGATTCAAAATTTGTTCATCCCTTCTTCTCAAATACAGCGGAATGGTTTGAAATATATATATCCATCTGGGGGCTATAATCATGTTAAATAAGGCTATTCGTCCCAGTAGTGACACCGGAAGCTCGCTCCAAGCCTGTAAACTCGATTTTGTATCAATTAGCAGTTTTTGTATGTTAAGTTCATATAGCTTCGACATGTCTGCCGATATACAGACTCCTAAGTATCTAATAAAATGCTTTTCCCAAGTTAGGGAGAATTTAGATTTCCAATCATGTTGGGCTCCTTGGACTATCTCCAAGGCGGACGATTTAGACAGATTTAGTTTAAAACCAGAAATTTGTCCGTATCTATCTGTTTCTTGCAGTAGTATGTCCATAGACCTTGGTGGGTCTGTCACCGTTAACAGCAAATCATCGGCAAAAGCCAGTACTTTTACTTGGTGACCAGCCACCGATATACCTGTAATGTCCTTATGAGTCATAAGCATGCGCAGAAATGGCTCCAGTGAAATTACAAATAGAGCTGGGGACAATGGGCAGCCCTGCCGAGTCCCCCTTTTAATCTGAAACTCATTCTCCCGCATACTGTTAACCAAAACCTGTGCTGCCGGATCACAATAGAGAGCCTGGACTGCCTGCAAAAACCATCCTGAGATCCCCATGGCCTGCATCACATGAAATAGGTATCCCCAATTCACCCTATCAAACGCCTTTTCGGCGTCTAAACTCACCACTATAGAGGGGTCCTCTTTTTCTTGGCAATACGCCATAGCAAGCAGGAGGCGCCTGACATTGTGTGTGGCTTGTCGATTACGAACAAATCCTACCTGCTCAGCACTTATCAATTTAGGTAAGTATTGCGCAAGCCTCTGGGCCAGTATCCCCGCAAATAGCTTAATGTCAACGTTCAACAGTGATATTGGCCGGAAGTCCTCCGCTCTATTCAACTGCTTTCCAGGCTTTGGCAACAATGTAATAAGCGCGGTATTAGCATAAAGGGGGAAACTACCTTTACTGACCACCTCATCCAAATGTTCCAAAAGCGTTACCTGTGCCTCCAAAGGTAGCACCTTATAATACTCCCAGGAATACCCATCTGGTCCCGGGGCAGTACGTAGCTTTAATCGTTTAATTGCCTGTTGTAGTTCACCTATATTCAGGGGCGCAATTAAGTATTGCCAACTCATCACATGACAACTTGGTAAGCCCTAAAAAGTGGGCACAAAACCAGGAGTCCCAGAGACTGGATCACAGTAAAGCTAAAACCAAATTTTATTAATTAGTATATTTGACTCGACACAACCGTTGTGTTTCGGCCAAAGGGCCTGCATCAGGAGTCTACAAATAAAAACAGTAAAAATAAACATTTGACATAACATAAAAATTAATTGATATATAAAGCAACATAAAAACACTATAATAATATGTAGAATATTCATAAAAAAACAAACACAAAATATATATCAAATGATCAGAACAACAGCAAAATCATAATGATAATAATACATGCGTAACAATTAAGATGACTAATAAAATGAAAAATGTGTCAGTAGGAAAATAATTCTTGAAACATTATGCAACAGTATAAAACAGAAGAAAAAGTAGAAAAAAAGGAAGAGAAAACAAAAAAGAAGAAAAATGGAAAAAATAAATAAATAATTAGGAAAAAAAGAAGAAAAAATATGTAAATAAAAAAATGAGTAAAGAAAAATTTATTATTAAATATACGAAAAAGGACTAACCTAAATACTAAGGTAGACAGCTAATGATGATCCAGAATAAGAAATACTGGCGAATAGAGGAATAGAGTGAGGCAAAATATTTAGTAAAGATGCTTCCAATCTCTTGTTGTGAGGAAGTGGTCTTATTTCGTTCATCTTGCAGTGTGGTCACCACCCTGGGCCCTCCCCAGTTCTTAACTACTCTAGCTAGTAACCGTCCCGTTTTATTACTAAATTGTTGTAATTTAAATTTATAATAAATCGCCAATCTGGTTTCGTTTTCGTGTATTAAGGTGTTTAGGGTAATTTGTATTGTTTTCAGCTCTTCTAAGGTCTTAGGTGAAGGTCTTCGCGCATGTACGCGTTTAGCTTTGAGGAAGTTTTTCTAATTGTAAAATATTTGCTGCTCTACGCTTTTTCCTTGCAGAACAATAGGCTATAATATCTCCTCTTAAAACTGCCTTCGAGGCCGCCCAAAACAACATGGGATCCACCTGTGCATGTTCCTTATTATGAAATGCATAGTCTCCCCATTTACTCATCAGATATTTTTGAAAAGCGGGCTCCGTATACAAGTATGCTGGAAATCTCCATCCTGCCCCCCCCAACTCTATCCCCGGGTGCCTCAAGATCCAGCCACACCATAGCGTGGTCTGATATTTCTTCCGGTCCAATATGAGTTGCCTGTACTTGGGAAAACATGGACATCTCTACCAAAATATAATCTAATCGCGCTAGGGTACCATGGGCGCGTGATCTATGTGTGTAATCTTTTTCTCCTGGGTGCAGTGCCCTCCACGCGTCTACTAAATTTAATGTTTTTGCAAGCATTTTCAGTTCTCCCGCTCTCTGTCCAGCATAATGTGCCGAAGTCAGATTTGAAGAGTCCTCCCTCGGGTCAAAAACTAAATTAAAGTCACCCATAACTAGTAATTTATCCATTCCCTGTTGAAGACAGCGGCTTCCCAAGGACTGGTAAAATTCCTTATCGCAGTCATTAGGACCATATACTCCAACCAACAAGAAACTAAAGCCCTGTACCCACACCCGCAATGTAATGGTTCTACCATGCCCTCCTTTCTCCACCACCGTTACTTTACAGGCTAACCCTTTACGAAAAAGGACCACTATACCGCCCCTGCACCCCTTAGAGTCCACGGTATAACACTCCCCCACCCAAGATCTCTGCAATTTAGCCTGTTCCGCTGCACTAAGGTGTGTTTCCTGTAGGCAAGCTATATCGGCCTTATGCCTTTTAAGGGCAGTCAATATTTTATTCCTCTTTATTGGGGAAGTTATACCCCCCACATTCCAAGATATTAGTCTAATTGGGTTATCTCTTTATTGTTATAGGTATTCCCACTGCCCCTGCTCTCTATATAAGTCAGGCATATGATTCTACAAGTGCCTAGTCCCAGCAAGACCTTCACCTTCCACATGCTTGTATGTTCCACCTGCAGAAACACCCGCGCACTCCCAATGCTTAGAGTTAGGAAAGAGTCTCCCCTCCCTCCCCCCCACCCCCCTCCCATTCCTTAACCCCCCCTACCATACAGGTACCCTGCTTCATTCACCTGATCTAGTCAGACATTGAAGCTAAGACCCCAGTGCACACTAGAGACCCCGAACTCCATATTACATTGAAACATTATATATCATACATACATTTTACTCATATAACTTTGAAGGGGATGTGGTCCCTACTGAACGCTCCTCCACTTTATCATTAAGTTCAATGTCAGGCATCATCAAGAATTTTACTTTCTACTAAGCATTGTTTTGCGGACTCCGGCGAGGTAAAGGTCTGCCATGTATTGTGTACATGAACTCTCAGCTGAGCAGGGTATTGGAGCGCAAAACGAACGTTCTTTTGTACCAGCTTTGAACACAGCGCATGATATTGCTTTCTCTTTTCCTGTACCAGTGTGGAAAAATCTTGAAAAATCAAGATGTTCCTATTATTGTATTTCAGCGAGTCGCGCTTAAGTTTGAATCCTTGGAGAATTTCAACCTTATGGCGATAATTTAAGATTTTTGCGATGACCACAAGTGGGCGGGTATAATCTTCTGGTCGGCGGCCCATGCAGTGCGCCCGTTCAATCACTACGGGCCCCATCGTGTTTGTAAGTGCCAGTTCTTTAGACAACCAATTTTCTAGCCAGGTTTCTAGATTCCTTTCAGGTAGCGCTTCGTCCAGTCCCACAATCCGTATGTTATTCCTGCGTGCTCTGTTTTCATAATCATCAAGTAGATTCCTCTGTTCTTTTAGTTGGCAGCGCATAGTAGCAATATCTGGTCCAAATCCGTGCGAGTCATCCTCCACCGCCGAGACTCGCGTCTCCAGGTCTCCTACGCGGATTCCCATTCCATCCAACGCTGTCTGGTAAGACTCTAATTTGTTGGTGAGCGCTACCCACCTGGGTTCCCATGCTTTCTCAACCGCCGAAGTCAGTTGTGCTAGCTGGGTTTCTGTAAATGCGGGTCCGGTAGCCCCGGCCTCTTCCGCCATTTTAACTTCTCCGCTACTTGCTTTACTCCTGTCTTTCTTCGCTGACTTTTGAGCCATATCTGCCGGTAGTGTTGTTAAATATTTTTCCATATAATGGAGCGATTCCGTCAGTTCCACCACGATATTTTTCACTTTGTTGGAGATCGGGGTCTCGGAGCTTCGGTAGCACGCTGCTCCCTAGCTCATGACGTCACCGGAAGTCCTCTGTAATATCAGTTGTATCTTTTACTCTGGAATGGCGAATGCCATGAAGGAACATTGTAAGCCACATTGAGCCTGCAAATAGGTGGGAAAATCTGGGATACAAATGCAATAAATAAATAAATAAATTTTACAGCTGCAGTAAAAATGACCTTAGCACATGGGAAAGATCAGCATAGGGGCACTAAGGCCAGTTTTACCACAGCTTAGTAAAAGGACCCCTAAGTTTATCTAATGCAAGGTGTTTACAAATCCCAAAGAATTAAGCAATTCAACTTAACACAGAAAAAAAGATCTTTGTGGAACACATTACATTTCATATGATAAAATGCTTATTACAGCAAAGAGAAGGAGCAAAGTACTGACACAAGTCCAAACAGCAAAAAACAGCACCAGGAGCCTTCAAAATAGGGACACAGTACCTTTAATCATACGCCTTTGGAAAACAATCTTCAAAAATGACCCGACACAGGCCATGTTTCGGCGCACAGCGCCTTGCATATTATGGAATGCTGTTGATTCTTTGGAAGCATAGTATTTCCAAAAGGAACCTACTTCTCCTTTGGTAGCTCCAATAGATGTGGTCAGGAAGTATTTGGTGGAAATTCTGAAAATGCCATCTGAGTCATTATCACGGATTGTGAAAGTACAATACTTCTCTTTTGGGAGAAGTCCAGATGGCTCAGCTGACGAGGGGCAAGGAGATGTCATGAATCTTACAGAGTTTCAGTCTTCACTGAAAGTTATTACACAGAGAACTACTTTGGTCATCATGTTTGCTCTTGAATTTGATCGCAACACAGTTTTTCACCTTTACTTTCCTCGTATGAATAGGGACAAAAATTAGCATTTTTTGTTTTCTGATCCCAAGCAGCTAATAGAATTTGTTCAGGTAAAGGAAGAGTTAAACATTCAGGTTGTTGTTCCTGCGGACTGAATTAACATAAGGGATGGCTTAGACACTGGATGTTCATTTTCAAAGCAGATGGATGCCTCAAAATGTCTAAAAAAAAAAAAAAAAAAAGATCCATCTGCCAAAAATGTCCAAAGTCAGAATTTGGATGTTTCACACTGCAGTTCGTCCAAATAACAAGGGGGGGGGGGGGGGTGTTGTGGATGTATATGGATGGAACTATGGAGGGCCCAAAAGTAAGATGTCCAACAGCAACTTTCGAATGGGTAGAAATGTCCATTTCTAAAAAGAAGGCTGTTTTTATCTAGACCCGTTTCAGTCACATCCAAGTTGCAAAAAAGTGCTCTGATTGAGCAGCTAACCACTAGAGGAACTAAGGCATGACCCCTCCTTATGCCCCCGGTGGTTACTGTCCCGCTTCCTCTTCCCTGAGAGTGAAACCAGAAAAAAAAACCAGGCTTTATGTCAGCTGCAGATATTATGGCCATTCTGAAGAAAGCAAGAAGCAGGTCAGAGGAGTAGCCCATTGGTTTCCGTGGAGGGGCATAATCGAACGGGACGCCAAAGTTTTGCTGAGGACGTCCTCGCAAATCATCCCAGTGGAGGGGCGGGGAAACCTGTATTATTAAAATACGGTTGGGGACGCCCAAATCTTGACATTTGGGTCGTCCTTAGAGATGGTCGTCCCTAGACTTGGTCGTTTCTGATTGTCGTCAATAATGGAAACCAAGGACGCCCATCTCAGCAAGCCCTTTGTTCATGGGAGGAGCCAGCATTTGTAGTGCACTGGTCCCCCTGACATGCCAGGACACCAACCGGGCACTCTAGGGGGCACTGCGGTGGACTTCATAAATTGCTCCCAGGTACATAGCTCCCTTACTTTGTGTGCTGAGCCCCCCCAAACCCCCAAAAAACCCTCTACCCACAACTGTACACCACTACCATAGTCCTTACGGGTGAAGGGGGACACCTAGATGTGGGTACAGTGGGTTTCTGGTGGGTTTTGGAGAGCTCACATTTACCATCACAAGTGTAACAGGTAGGGGGGAGGATGGGCCTGGGTCCACCTGCCTGAAGTGCACTGCACCCACTAAAACTGCTCCAGGGACCTGCACACTGCTGCGATGGACCTGAGTATGACATTTGAGGCTGGCATAGAGGCTGGCACAAACTATTTTTAAAGATGTTTTTTGAGGGTGGGAGGGGGTTAGTGACCACTGGGGGAGTAAGGGGAGGTCATCCCCGATTCTCTCCGGTGGTCATCTGGTCAGTTCAGGCACCTTTTTGTGCCTTGGTCGTAAGCAAAACAGGACCAGGTAAAGTCATCCAAGTGCTCGTCAGGGACGCCCTTTTTTTTCCATTATGGTTCGAGCACGCCCATGTGTTAGGCACATCCAAGTCCCACCTTCGCTACGCCTCCAACATGCCCCCGTGAACTTTGGTCGTCCCCATGACGGAAAGCAGTTGGGGACGCCCAAAATCGGCTTTCGATTATGCTGATTTGGACGACCCTGTGAGAAGGACGCCCATCTTCCGATTTGTGTCGAAAGATGGGCGTCCTTCTCTTTTGAAAATGAACCTGATAGTGGACTGTAAACCAAGGGATGCAGGTTCAAATCCCACTATAATTCAATTCATTTTTTTCTGGGGCTTCCTCCAGCAACATAAAAATACTTACTGCACCTAAAGATATAAGACACCGGCATGCCTGGAGGCTATCGAAGTGGTGTACATTCAGGCACAGTCAGTGCTTTTTTTGTGCCGGTACACGACGGTACGGCATACCGGCACCTTTTTTCTGGGGCTCACCTGCTCGGTCCCTGCTGTTTGCTCCTGGCCGATCCCTGCCTCTAAAACTTTTATTTTTTTCGCGAACCAGCAGACAAGAAAGAAAACAAACAGCAGACAGGCTTGCCTCCTTCCATCGCGTCAGCCGCTTCGTTTCCCTGCATTCTCAGCGCGTCCCGCCCTCCTCTGATGTCATTTCCTTTCCTCAAGGGCGGGACGCGCTGAGAATGCAGGGAAACGAAGCAGCCGACGTGATGGAAGGAGGCAAGCCTGTCTGCTGTTTGTTTGTTTTCTTTCTTGTCTGCCGGTTCGCGAAAAAATAAAAGTTTTAGAGGCAGGGATCGGCGGGGTACAAACAGCAGGGAGCGAGCAGGGGAGGGTGAGCAAGTGGGGCTGGGGGGTGTGTGGGCAAGTGGGGATGTGTGGGCAAGTGGGGCTGTGGGGATGTATG
This sequence comes from Microcaecilia unicolor, assembly GCF_901765095.1. Taxonomy (NCBI): domain Eukaryota; kingdom Metazoa; phylum Chordata; class Amphibia; order Gymnophiona; family Siphonopidae; genus Microcaecilia; species Microcaecilia unicolor. Next base: position 178,383,131 of record NC_044039.1, on the reverse strand, counting down.
GGCAAGTGGGGCTTGGGGTGTGTGTGTGTGGGCAAGTGGGGCTGGGGGTGTGTGTGTGTGTGGGCAAGTGGGGCTGGGGGTGTGTGTGTGGGCAAGTAGGGCTGGGGGTATGTGTGTATGGGCAAGTGGGGCTGGGGGGTGTGTGGGCAAGTGGGGCTGGGGGTGTGTGTGTGGGCAAGGGGGGCTGGGAGTATGTGTGTATAAGCAAGGGGGGCTGGGCAAATGGGGCTGGGGTTTGAATGATCTCAGGGGCAGGTGGAGGCTGGGGCGAGTCACTGGACATTGAAGGGAGGGGGAGGATGGGGGCAAAAGAGAATCACTGGACATGGAGGGGATGGGATAGTAGGGCAGGGGAGAGAGGAGAATGGAGAATTGCTGGACATGGATGGAAGGGGAAGGCAGGGAAGAGAGAATTGCTGGACTTGGATAGGAGAGGAGGGCAGGGGAGAGAGGAGAATCACTGGACATGGGAGGGGAGGGCAGGGCATGGGAGAGAGGAGACATGCGGGACATGGATGGAGGGGAGGGAAGATAGGAAGGAGATCCACATGGATGGGATGGCAGGGGAGGAAGGAGAAATGCTGGAAATGGATGGAGAGGAGAGCAGAGCAGGAGATAGAGGAGAATTGCTGGACATGGATGGATGGAGGGGTTGGCGGGGAGAGAGGAGATTTGAACCTGTGTCCCTTGGTTTACAGTCTACTACTCTAACCACTAAGCTATTCCTGCAAGGATGTGTTTGTGGCCATTTTAATATGAAAGTGGCTGTGTGATGGAGGGAAAGGTGAGTAGTGGAGTGCCTCAGGGATCGGTGCTGGGGCCGATTCTGTTCAATTTATTTGTGAGTGACATTGCCAAAGGGTTAGAAGGTAAAGTTTGCCTATTTGTGGATGATACTAAGATTTGTAACACAGTGGACACCCTGGAGGGAGTGGAAAACATGAAAAAGGATCTGAAAAAGCTAGAAGAATGGTCTAAGGTTTGGCAATTAAAATTCAATGCGAAGAAATGCAAAGTGATGCACTTAGGGAGTAGAAATCCACGAGAGGCGTATGTGTTAGGCGGTGAGAGTCTGCTAGGTACGGACGGAGAGAGGGATCTTGGGGTGATAGCAGTGGCGTAGCCAGACAACCAATTTTGGGTGGGCCTGAGCACAAAGTGGGTGGGCACAAAATTATCTCTCTCACCCCACACTTCCCAACTCAAAATATAAATACTTTAGCTGATGAGGATCCCCAATCTCTGTCAGCTGGGGACCTCCACTAGAGATGGTCAGAACTCCTCTCTGCCAAGCCCAGCAGGCAGCAGCAACTCCTCGAGCCACTGATGCCAGCACCCCATACACGCTTAGTTGTCAGTGGCTCCAGGATGCTGCCCCCATCTGCCAAGCTCGGTGGAAGGCAGCTCTGGCCAGCTTCGGAAGAGATCCCCAGCTGGTAGGGCTTGGGGATCCCCACTAGCTACAGCAAGGGTCAGGGCTGCTGTTAACCATGCTGGTGACCTGGGCAGAAAAGAAGCCCCTCCCCCAATTCCCTCTCCTCTCCAATCTCTTCATCTGCTGTTACAGTCACACTGACAGACTCTCACAAATTACAGAACAAGGGATCACAAATTAGAAATAAAAATATATATAGACAAAATTGAACTGGGAACCTCAGCATGCACTGCAACACTGGAGAAAAAAACAAAAACAAAAGCGCATTTCCTTTTCTACTTAACACGATAAAAAGACATCCACTATGCACATTTCCCAAAGCTAACATATTCCAATTAAAACATTAAAAATAAAATGATTTTTCTACCTTTATTGTCTGGACATTTTATTTTTCCATCATGTTGTTTCCAATTTCTCTTTCCCGCTTTCCTGTCTGTCTTCTGCTAATTCTTCAAGTGGCTGTCCATTTGTCTTTTTTTCTCCTGTCATTTCATTTCCTTACTACACCTGCCTCTGAAATATTGATCTTTCCATTTTAGCTCTTTCCTTTCTTTCTTTTTTCTTTTCTGCCTCTGTACACTGAAATTTCATCCTCTTTCTAAATCTTTTCATTCTTTTTACTTTTCAGATATCTATCACATTTCCATTTCCTTTCACCCACTAGCTCTCCCATTCCCCATCTCTCTCTTTCCCAACCTATCATTCCTTTCCATCTTCAATCTATGCACCATTACCATATTTCTACCCCTGTAATCACTGTTCTCTCATTTATTTTCTTGCCATCTCCACTCCCTGGGCCTCTCCCCCATACTTTCCACCATTCCCAGTCTCCCTCCCTCCACCCTTCCAGCACAGCATCTGTTCCCTCTTTCTCCCATCCTCACCCTCATAGCCTATCTCCCTATCCATTTTACCTCCCACCACCAGCATCTTCCTGTCCCATCTCTCTCCTCCCCCATTGTTCAGCATTTTTCCCCTCTCTCTTCCCTACCATCCATTGTCCATCTTCTCTCCCTGGAGCCATCATACCTCTCTCCCCTCCCCCGCTTGTGCATCTCTCCTTTCCTCTCTTCCACCTTCATGTCAAACTTTTCTCCCTCTCCCTGCCTTGAGCCCCTGGTCTAACATCTCACTCTCCCCCCCACCCCACCCCCCCCCCCCACAGCATCTCTCCAAATACCATGTTCCAACATTTCCCCTTTCAGCTTTCCCTCCTTTTCCTCCACTTCCATGTCCAACACTTTTTTTTCCTCTCTGGTCCTTTACCACTCCTATGCAGCCTTTCTCTCCCTCTCCCCATCCCATCCCATCCCATCCCATCCCATCCATATCCAACAATTCTCCCTCTCTTTCCCCTTGCAGCATCTCTCCATCCCTCCCCCCACATCAAGCAATTATTCCTCCACCCCACCTAGCACTACCCTGTCTCACTCCCTCATCCCAACAGTGCTCCTGTCTCTCCCTCTCTCCTTGACCCCTCAAGCCACCTGCCAGCATGCTGTAGGTTTTTTTCTCTTTCTTCCCCACCCCCCAGCCACCCGCTGACATGCTGCATTTTCCCCGCTCCCCACCCCCTCGCTAGCCATCCGCTGACATGCTGCACATTTTCCCCTCTCTCCCCCCCCCCCCCACCAGCCACCCGCTGAGCGCTGACATGCTGCATTTTCCCCGCTCCCCACCCCCTCGCTAGCCACTCGCTGACATGCTGCACATTTTTCCCCTCTCTCCCCCCCCCCCACCAGCCACCCGCTGAGCACTGACATGCTGCACATTTTCCCCGCTCTCTCCCCCCTCCTCCACCAGCCACCCGCTGCAATTTGCACTCTCCCACCTCCCAGTCACCCAACGGCGTGCTGCAGGCCTTCTTTCCCCTCCCTCCCCTTCCACCTCCTTCGGGCGGCGCTGCGGTCCAGCTCTGCACGTCTGCAGCTCCGCTACGTGACTGCTTTGTTCCTTCTTCGGCCAGCTTCACATTTTCTTGCGTGCTGCGGGGCCAATGCAGAGGAAGCATTCCTAGCAGCGCTGCGTGCGGACGGCCCTGGCGCAGCACGGCTCTGCTGGTCCGGACAGGGATGATAACAGCCTGACAGGGGAGGGAGCAGGGAGGGAACAAATCCTGCGGCGTTCAGTCGGGTGGCTGGGAGGAGGGAAAACTGAAGTGAGCGGCAGCTGAGCAGCAAGGAAAAAGTCGCGGTTTGGACTTTTTTGAGGTGCATCGTTGCTGGGCGGGCCTGAGCCCAAAGTGGGTGGGCCCAGGCCCATCCAGGCCCACCCGTGGCTACACCCCTGGGTGATAGTATCTGAGGATCTGAAGGCGATGAAACAGTGCGACGGCCGAAGCTAGAAGGTTGCTAGGCTGTATAGAGAGAGGTGTGACCAGCAGAAGAAAAGAGGTGTTGATGCCCCTGTACAAGTCGTTGGTGAGGCCCCACCTGGAGTATTGTGATCAGTTTTGGAGGCCGTATCTTGCTAAGGATGTAAAAAGAATTGAAGCAGTGCAAAGAAAAGCTACGAGGATGGTATGGGATTTGCGTTACAAGACGTAGGAGGAGAGACTTGCTGACCTGAACATGTATACCCTGGAGGAAAGGAGAAACAGGGGTGATATGATACAGACGTTCAAATATTTGAAAGGTATTAATCCACAAACGAACCTTTTCCGGAGATGGGAAGGCGGTAGAACGAGAGGGCATGAAATGAGATTGAAGGGGGGCAGACTCAAGAAAAATGTCTGGAAGTTTTTTTCACGGAGAGGGTGGTGGATGCTTAGAATGCCCTCCCGCGGGAGGTGGTGAAGATGAAAACGGTAACGGAATTCAAACATGCGTGGGATAAACATAAAGGAATCCTGTTCAGAAAGAAGGGATCCTCAGAAGCTTAGCCTAGAATGGGTGGCAGAGCCGGTGGTTGGGAGGCGGAGCTAGTGCTGGGCAGACTTACACGGTCTGTGCCGGGGCTGGTGGGTGAGAGGCGGGGATAGTGCTGGGCAGACTTATACGGTCTGTGCCAGAGCCAGTGGTGGGAAGCAGGGCTGGTGGTTGGGAATTGCCATGAATGCTTCATTAACTCTCTCTGCTCCACCCACTGATCTTTTCACAAGGTTATATCTACCACATGGAAACCTGCCGCTTATTTGCTTTCTGGAGCCCTTGTGTTACAAAGTAGAATAGTTCTGAATGGTACCTTGCCACAACTGCAGAACTCCCATTAAAGTCAATAGGAGTGATTTTGATACTTTAGGGACCCTTTACCCAGCAACGATAAAAGTTGGTGTGCGGTGGCATCAGCACGTAGGACTGCTGTACACCGAGGCCACCTTTTACCACCATGGGTAAAAGTGTTTTTTTTTTTTTAAAGGAGGCAGTAAATGGCTGTGCGGTAACTTAAAAATTGCTGCGTGGCCACTTACTGCTGGAACCCTTACCACCTCCTATTTAGGAGGCTGTGAGGACTCTGGGAGTAATTGGGCAGTGCATGGCTCTGCCCAGTTACCGCTGGGCATGCCCACTCCCTGCCCACTAGCACTAGAAAGTAAAAAATATTTTCTAGCGCCGGACCTGGTGCACAGCAGACCCGGAGCTACCGCTGGGCTCCTCGGCTTGCCCAATGGTAGGGCCAATTTGCCGCATGCAACTGCCGGGTGATAAAAGGGCCCCTTAATGTGTTATTATATATGGGACATAACACAAAGATTTGTCTGGTACCACTGGAGAATTTAAGTTCATCTAGAAGCTTAGGAATTATATAGGTATTATTGTAAATTGTAGCTTGAACCTATCAAATCTGTTTTTTTCTAAATCCACTGAATCTGAAATTTTAAGGTTTTAAAGAAATTTGCCCAGCCTTGGTGTAACACTGTCTAAGGCCCCTACAACAATAGAGATGACCTAACATGACTTGTTTCAGAGTCTTGCCATTTCTTTTGTCAGGTCTAGTTCCCACAGTCAGCAGTGAGACCGGATATTCAATGCCGGGCCATTTATTTATGTTTATTATAAAAATTTTATATACTGTGACTTGTTCAGACCATGGCGGTCAACTTACAGAGTGGAGGAGTGGCCTAGTGGTTAGGGTGGTGGACTTTGGTCCTGGGGAACTGAGTCCAATTCCCAGCACAGGCAGCTCCTTGTGACTCTGGGCAAGTCACTTAACCCTCCATTGCCCACCACATAGAGCCTGCCATGAGTGGGAAAGTGCAGGGTACAAATATAACAAAAATAAATAATAACACAAAAGGAAAGTCATTTGATATGGTAGAAATGACCTAATCACAATCTCTCAAGAAACCTGTTCATAAAAGTATACACAGAAATATTATCTCCACATTGATGTTATCTTAATAGATCCTTGTTTCCTCTTTACTGCTAACATAATAGGCCTGGCAAAAATAAAACGTTTTAAGCATAACCTTAAACTTTTTAAAGTTAATCTCTGCACGTATGTCTTTAGATATATCATTCCACAAATGTGGCACTAGACAGGAGAATGCTCTTTTGCTTGCCCAGGCCCCCCTTACTCTATTTCTTGATAGAGTCACCATTCTAAAGTCTTGCATAGATCTGCATACCCTTCCTGGGATGTATGGAATTACCAAGGTACTCAAATACGGTGGTTTTGACTCATAGAAATCCTTATGAGTCAAAGCAAGGACCTTAAAGTAAATTCTATATATTTAATAGGCAACCAATGATAGTAAACAAGCAGCAGGATAACATGATCATATTAATATTTGTTACCCAACAACCTGACTGCTGCATTTTAGAGGGTTTTCAATCTTTTTAATTTATTGCCAGGTAAATCCGCATAGATCACATTTGCATAGTCTAATCGCACTATCAACAGGGTATATAAAAAGTATATAATACCTCCTCATTAAACAAGTATTTTATTTTATTTTTTTATTTGCATTTATACACTTGTATTACAAAGTAAACCAATGAGTTAATAAAAACAAACCACATAATCCAGTAATAAGTCCACATTAAGGGAACAGCAGAGGAAAGAAAATAAAGGGGGGAAAAAAAGGAAAATCGCTATCTGGCAGGCAAATATTATCTTCAGTACCCTATTAATACTTTCTTAACCTGGAACAAAACAAATAATACATTCATCCTGACTGTTCTGGTACTACCTTATCCTTCAAAAATTCCTCCAATTGACATAAGTACATAAGTATTGCCATATTGGGACAGACCAAAAGTCCATCAAGCCCAGCATCCTGTTTCCAACAGTGGCCAATCCAGGTCATAAGTACCTGGCAAGATCCCCAAAAAGTACAATACATTTTATGCTGCTTATCCTAGAAATAAGCAGTGGATTTTCCCCAAGTCCATTTTAATAATGGTCTATGGACTTTTCCTTTAGGGAGCCATCCAAACCTTTTATAATCCCCGCTAATCTAAATACTTTTACTACATTCTCTGGCAACAAATTCCAGAGTTTAATTACATGTTGAGTGAAGAAAATTTTTCTCTGATTTGTTTTAAATGTACTACTTGTAGCTTCATTGTCCCCTAGTCCTAGTATTTTTGGAAAGAGTAAACAAGCGATTCACGTCTACCCGTTCTACTCCACTCATTATTTTATAGACCTCTATCTTATCTCCCTTTAGCCATCTTTTCTCCAAGCTGAAGAGCCCTAGCCACTTTGGCCGTTCCTCGTAGGGAAGTCGTCCCATCCCCTTTATCATTTTCATCACCCTTCTCTGTACCTTTACTAATTCCATTATATCTTTTTAAAGATGCGGTGAGCAGAACTGAACACAATATTCAAGGTGCGGTCACACCATGGAGCGATACAAAGGCATTATAACGTCCTCATTTTTATTTTCCATTCCTTTCCTAATAATACCTAACATTCTAATTGCTTTCTTAGCAGCCGTCACACACTGAGCAGAGGGTTTCAACATATCATCAACGATGACGCCTAGATCCCTTTCCTGGTCGGTGACTCCTAGTGTGGAACCTTGCATTAACCTTGCTATAATTTGGGTTCCTCTTTCCCAAATGCATCACTTTGCACTTGCTCACATTAAATGTCATCTGTCATTTAGATGCCCATTCTCTCAGTCTCATAAGGTCCTGTTGTAATTTTTCATAATCCTCTTGCAATTTAACAACTTTGAATAACTGTGTCATCGGCAAATTTAATTACCTCACTAGTTACTCCCATCTCTAGATCAATTATAAATATGCTAAAAAAACAGCGGTCCCAACAAAGACCCCTGGGGAACCCCAATATCTACCCTTCTCCATTGAGAATACTGATCATTGAACCCTACTCTGTTTTTTATCTTTTAATGAGTTTTTAAACCACAGTAGGACACTACCTCCTATCCCATGACTTTCCAATTTCCTCTGGAGTCTTTCATAAGGTACTTTGTCAAATGCCTTTTAAAAATCCACATACACAATATTGACCAGCTCACCTTTATCCACATGTTTGTTTACCCATTCAAAGAAATTTAATACTACTACTACTTAACATTTCTAAAGCGCTACAAGGGTTACGCAGCGCTGTACAATTTAAACATAGAGGGACGGTCCCTGCTCAAAGAGCTTACAATCTAAGAGACAAGTGAACGGTCAGTCCGATAGGGGCGGTCAAATTGGGGCAGTCTGGATTTACTGAATGGTAAGAATTAGGTGCCGAATGCAGCATTGAAGAGGTGGGTTTTAAGCAAAGACTTGAAGATGGGCAGGGAGGGGGCTTGGCGTAAGGGCTCAGGAAGGTTGTTCCAAGCATAGGGTGAGGCGAGGCAGAATGAGCGGAGCCTGGAGTTGGCGGTGGTGGAGAAGGGTACAGAGAGGAGAGATTTGTCCTGTGAACGGAGGTTACGGGCGGGAACGTAAAGGGCGATGAGGGTAGAAAGGTATTGAGGGGCAGCAGACTGAGTGCATTTGTAGGTAAGAAGGAGAAGCTTGAATTGAATGCGGTATCTGATTGGAAGCCAGTGAAGTGACCTGAGGAGAGGGGTGATATGAGTATATCGGTTCTGGCGTAATATGAGACGTGCAGCAGAGTTCTGAACAGATTGAAGGGGGGATAGATGGCTAAGTGGGAGGCCAGTGAGGAATAAGTTGCAGTAGTCAAGGCGAGAGGTAATGAGAGCGTGGACGAGAGTTTGGGTGGTGTGTTCAGAGAGGAAAGGGCGAATTTTGCTGATGTTAAAGAGGAAGAAGCGGCAGGTCTTGGCTATCTGCTGGATATGCGCAGAGAAGGAGAGGGAGGAGTCAAAGATGACTCCGAGGTTGCGGGCAGATGAGACGGGGAGGATGAGGGTGTTATCAACTGAGATAGAAAGTGGAGGAAGATAGAGTAGTGAGGCAAGATTTCCCTTCACTAAATCCATGTTGGCTTTATCTCATTAATCCATGCTTTTGAATATGCTCTGTAATTTTGTTCTTTATAATAGTCTCTACCATTTTGCCTGGCACCGATATCAGGCTCACCAGTCTATAATTTCCAGGATCTCCTCTGGAACCTTTTTTAAAAATTGGCGTTACATTGGCCACCCTCCAATCTTCCAGTACCATGCTTGATTTTAAAGATAAATTACATATTACTAACAATAGTTCCGCAAGTTCATTTTTCAGTTCTATCGTACTCCGGAATGAATACCATCCGATTCAGGAGATTTGCTACTCTTCAGTTTGTCAAATTGCACCATTACATCCTCCAGGTCTATAGAGATTTCATTCAGTTTCTCTGACTCGTCAGCTTTGAATACCATTCCTGGCACCGGTATCTCTCCCAAATCTTCCTCGGTGAAGACCAAAGCAAAGAATTCATTTAATCTCTCCGCTATAGAACATAAGAATATAAGAGTAGCCATACTTGGTCAAACCAATGGTCTATCTAGCCCAGTATCCTGTTTTCCAAACAGTGGCCAAGCCAGGTCACAAGTACCTGGCAAAAACCCAAATCATGGCTTTGTCTTCCCTGATTTCCCCTTTTACCCCAACAATGATAAAACATATAATGGAGATTCTGATATGTAACTAAACATTTACACGGGAACTTAAGAAAGAAAGTAGCTCCAATAGCCGAAACCTTAGTTTTTAACTGCAAAAAAGCTTTCCTTTACAACTGTGTAGTTCTTGCCATGTCTGGAAACATACAGATGACCTGACCACAAAAAGGCAGCTGTGGTTTTTTTTTTTAATAAGCTCTCGGGATTTCCAGTTTATTCATAGTTAAGCACAAAACTACTATCAAAGTAACTCTTTTAGTAGTAATATCCTGAGAAGATTCCAAGTATTGAGAAAGGTGTAGGCTATCTGGAGAGTTAAGTGGCTCCAGGGCTCCTTCTTCTTTTTCTACCCTAGAGGCATTTGGAAGATAATACAAATTAACAATTACAACTTTCTCCCTATGGAAAGCCTTAAAGAAATATAGGGCTAGGTTTACTAAGTGGCGCTATGGGCGCGTTAGCATTTTTAATGCGCATAAATGGTTTACACGCATTAAACTCTAATGCGCCAATAGAAATGTATAGGCGCATTAGCGTTTAACGCGCCTTAAATTTACAGGCACGTTAAAAACGCTAACACACCTTAGTAAACATACCCCATAGTGAGTAATAGGAAAATTCAAGAAACGCAAATAGGAGCCCTGGTGATATTCTCTAATTTCTCTAGCTGGACACAAATAGCATAATTATCCTTAATAACTGCAGCAGAAGTTGACTGCATTAAGGAGGTTTATTCTCAAGTTTCCCTAAACGGCCTGCCACACTAACCAATTTATTGTCCTGGTCAGTCATTTTAGCAGAAGCTTCTTCAGTGTATTTAGCCAATTTAGAAAACTGAGTAAGATTGGCTTGCAGCATAGATTACATGTGTGTCACTACTGTCCATAAATCTTTCAAGATTACTTCAGAATTCATAGACAAAGATTTTAGAGATACAGACAAAACTGAATCAAAATTTTGCTGTAAGGATACTCGTGGAGGGTCCTCGAGATTCTTACTATCTCAAAGGACAACAAAATCCTCAGACAGTGAGGATTTAATTTTCTTGAGTCTTAAGGCTGGAAGGGTGGGGTACATTCACCTGAAGGTAAAGAAGCCTTAATAGGAGAAAGGGAATTGGGTTATGGGAGATCAGCTGACTTGATGACAAAACATGCTGGTCCATCGGGCCTTTAACACTGCCCGAACTTGTCTTTCACCCAAACTTACCGCTTACATATTCTTCCACTTCACCATATTGTAGATCTCCAAACAACCAGAACTCCCAACTCCCAGCTCTTACTGGCTCTGAAGGGGCTCCAAAGGGACAGGATCTGCCCCTTTGGTCATGCTCCTTTGACATGTGGCCATGACCACGTGCCCATGGCCACATTCCATGGCAGTGCAGATCTTTTAAGTTCCAGGGGGCCCTCAGCAGAACATCAGGGATGATACCTGCCTGGATACTGCCTGCCCAAATGTACAGAACTGTGGTCTGGTGCTGTTCACAGGAGGTCCGTGGCAGTGCAGATCTTTCAAGCTCCCAGGGGTCCTCAGCAGAAGAATGTTGGGGATAGCACCTGCCCGGATACTGCCTGCCCAAATGCACAGAATAGTGGTTTGGTGCTGTTCACAGGAGTTCCATGGCAGTGCAGATCTTTTAAGCTCCCGGGGATCCTCAGCAGAAGAATGTCGGGAACAGCACCTGCTCAGATACTGCCTGCCCAAATGCACAGAAGAGTGGTCTGGTGCTGTTCACAAGACTTACACAGCAGTGCAGATCTTTTAAGCTCCCAGGGGTCCTCAGCAAAAGAACGTCAAGGACAGCACCTGCCTGGATACTGCCTGCCCAAATGCACAGAAGAGTGGTCCGGTGCTATTCACCAAACAAATATTTTAAAGATCTTAATCTTGGTAATAGTGCAAAACCTTTTTTCAATACTTTATTGACCTGATCATCAAAAGTTAACCTTGAGTCAATAATCACCCCCAGGTATCTAAACAATACTAGCATCATAGCAGGTCTGTCCTGGTGTCCTATAATCCAACATGCCCTAGTTTTCTGATCATTCAAAACTAAATGTTGTTCATATAACCATTTTGACACTGCAAGATGTAATCTAGGTGGCAAGATGTAATCCATCTTGCCACCTAGAAATATCCAGTGTTTCTGGATTAATTTACACAATGATTAGCGCTTTAGAAATGTTAAGTAGTAGTAGTAGTAGTAATGATTAAAATGTCATCCGCATAACAAAATGCACTCAAGTCTAAACTTTGAATTAAGGTAAGCAAAGGACTTAAAAATATTTTAAATAACATTAGGGATAGTTTAGAACCTTGTGGTACTCTACAATCCAACTGATAATCCAATAAGTAAGATGAATTTAATGACACCTGAATTGTTCTTTTATTCAGAAACGAATCAAACCATTGTTGAACTACCTCTATAATACTTATATCTTTCAGGTGCTGAAATAATAATAAAAGATCTATCAAATCAAACGCTGAAGCTAAATATAACGATACAGCTAGCACAATATTACCACTATCCAAGTGCTCATAAACTTCACTCAACATAGCAGTTATCAGAGTTTCCGGTGACTGGCATTGAATATCCAGTTTATTTTTGACAGGTGATGCGCAGAATATTAATGGATAGTCGGTTATTAGTGGATAGCCGGTTATATCGTGTGATATAACCGGTTAGCCACTAAGCGCTGACTGAGAATATTCAGCAGAAGATAACTGGCTATCTCCCGCTGGATATTTGCGGATAGCCAGTTAAGCACTATTTAACCAGCCAGGAGCCGTTGTTGGCTGGTTAAATAGCGCTGAATATCTGGGGGTTTGTCTTCAATTCTTGTGTCTCCTGGTATTGCAAAGTTTATGGAAATCACAGTATTATTTTCAGTTATACTACATCCATTAAGCAAGTGGTCAATAGTTTCATATTTTTTATTACATAATCTGCAGTTGCTATTAGTCAAAATATGCACTATGAGTAGAATAACATTCATAGTGTAACTAGGGTTGCCAACTAGATACAGGTTTGCCAGACAGGGTTGACCAGTCCTAGGCTTACCCCAATGCATGCAGGGACTTGTAGTCTTGTTTTTCTTAGGGAATCCAATGGGGAAATCAGAACCTCAAGTCCCTGCATGCAATGGGGTAAGCCCAGGATTGGATCAACCCTGTTGGGCAAATCTGGATCTAGCTGCCAACCCTAAGTGTAACCTCTCGTGGCAGCCCATGGTACTGCACAAGTACCACGAGCTGCCATGAGAGGTTATGGCAGCCACTTTGTGAAGCCAAACACAAGGGGCAGGAATGAGGGGCTGTATTTCTGTCCCAATGACCCTCTGGACTACCAGGCATTATAAGGTAGACTTGGGGGGTGGGAAGTAGGGTATGGCCTACCTAGAGCATTGGGGTTGGGGGGGCGATATTGTGGGAGAGAGTAAACTTGGTGCTTGCTGGAGGGAGGGTGGGAAGGAGGAAGCCGGGGGGATCATGGCAATGTAAAAATGATTTGTAGAGTTATATGGGTGCAGCCCGATATTCAGTGCTGGCACCCGCAACATAAAAACATAAGAATAGCCAAAATAGTCATACTGGGTCAAACCAATGGTCCATCTAGCCCAGTATCCTGCTTCCAACAGTGGCCAATCCAGGTCACAAGTACCTGGCAGAAACCTAGATAGTAGCACCATTTCATGCTACAAGTCCCAGGGCAAGCAGTGGTTTCCCTCATGTCTATCTCAATATGACTATGGACTTTTCCTTCAGGAACATGTCCAAACCTTTTTTAAACCCAGATTTGCTAACCGCTGTTACCACTGCTTTTGAGCTGTCCTAAATTAGGCCACCTAGCGATGTGTGTGCCAGCACTGTATACTGGCGGCAACCGCATAACCCCGGGCTTCTCCCTAACACCTCCTCCAGTCATACATACCCCTGATCTGCCCACTTTTTTTGTGAGAGGTCAGAGGCAATATTCAGTGGTACTGCCTGGTTTAGTGCCACTGAATATTGGGGGTTAAACAGTCCTAGGGGATTTAAGTGGGCAGGAGCTTCTTCTGACCGCTTAAATCACTCTGAATATCGGCTCCTTTGTACATAAATATCTCTAGATTGTGTTTTGTTTGGTTTCTCGATAAATTCTTCCTTATATGTGTTCAGAAATAGTGATGGCAGTCTATAATTTCTCAAGCTCTATTTAAGCATAATTCCTACTTATAGATAATAGAAAAAACAGTGTAAAAGTACCAAAGAACAACTCTAATTTACCTCAGGACTCCATGCTGATGAGCTGTCTGTCACATCATTCCCTTCATACCCCTGGTTACTAAATGCTGTTTCCATCTGCAGGCTTCCATCTGTGGCCTGTCGACTAAGGCTAGGTGCTGAGTCAGCCTCCCTTCCAGATATCTTCTGGCATCCAATGCTTCTCTCCTCAGATGGTGTTCTTGAATCGACAGATATGTGATCATCTTCAGGATACGATATGTTATCTTGGTAACTCAGTTGACTTAAACCATCTAGATCTAATCATGTCCAATAAGAAAGTTATTTCAGAAGGACTAGATTAATTTATTTTTACATAATGTAGGACCTTACTCATAAATGACTTTTTTCCCGTTCTGTAAACCTTTATTGAATAAGGGTCTTCGTTATTTTTAAGTGTAAGAATGAACTAGCTTCCGAAAGACAGTAGTGATGAATAAGAAATATAAGGTTTGCTATTTCGCAAGGATTCATTAGGGCATATTTTAGACCACTCATTTGCAAGCTGAGCAACATCCTTTTACAAATACCAAACATGTAGGGGGTAATTTTATAAACTTTTTGTGAGTAAACATTGCTTTACCTACAGAAAAGGGCTTTACTCCAGAGTTATGTGCATATAAAGCAGGTGCAGAGAATGTTCACATTTATTTTTGCCTGACCTGAGAGTAGGTATGTTTGGAGGAGGAGATTGGGTGGGGCATAGGCGGAATCACAAAGTATGCACATTTTTTATACAACACAAACATTGGGCATACATTTATATACACTTCTGAACAGGCATAAATGTATATAGGTGCATTAATCCACAATTTTTGCATGTTTGCAAGACTTTTTATAAAGACAAATGGGCATTTATATATCTTTATAAATAACCCTAAAATGGGCATCTACTTGGACCTGCTACCTAGGCAATCAGTTATAAAATTACATTCAGAATGCATTTTAATGTAGATTAGAAATGCATCAATTTAAAAAAGCAATTCATATAAATCATTTTTTAGAAGTGGCTACAATAGAAATGTACCTATTAGGGAAAAGTATAAAATGAAAACAAATTCTACATCATGCTTGAATTATAAATAACCAGTCTTTGCAAATAGCAATGTATCAGTTTGTACACAAATGTAGGGCCCTGTTTATTAAGGTGCGTTAGCGTTTTTAACACACCTATAATTAATGCGTGTGCTAACCGTGTAGGCACCTATAGGGATATTGTAGGCGTGTACATGGTTAACACACATTAAAAATGCTACTATGCCTATAACATAGCTTAGTAAACAGGGCCTGTAATTAGAAACTTATTTATTTATTTATTTGGTGTATAGTAAGAATAAATGAAACATAAGCAATACACAATTACAGCATTAAAAATATTCAAATAACAATACAAAGTATAGCATAGTATACTACTTATAACGTCAACACAATATGAATTAAAACATTTTAATAGACAGTGTAGGGTATAAGCAAAGATGGAACATAAGAGAGTGAGAGGAATTAGAAAATAAGGGAATTAATTTAAAGAAAGTTGCACATGAGGTCAGAGAAGTGATTAAATATTTTCAGCTAGGGTTGGAGTGGATAAACATGATCTGCTGCAGTATATGCAACCCGTGTCATTCCTTGTGTGTGTGTGTGTGTGTGTGTGTGTGTGTGCGCGTGTGACCTGCTTCCTGAAGTAGAGGTAGTCTTGTGTTAAGTGAAGCCTTTCAGGGAGTTTATTCCAAAGTGTGGGGCTACTCTGGACAAAGCTCACTTGCGGGTATCACATCATGTAATGTCTTTTGGAGAGGGTGTGGTTAGCGATACCACAGATTTTCAAGAATGCACATTATTATTGGCAACTGCTGAGCAAGATGTAAACACGACCAACAAACATAGTTTGAAATGACTATATGCAAATTCCAGAAGCCTAAGAAATAAGATGGGAGAGTTAGAAAATATTGCACTCAATGAAAAAATAGATATAATAGGCATCTCTGAGACCTGGTGGAAGAAGGATAACCAGTGGGACACTGTCGTACCAGGATACAAATTATATCACAGTTATAGGGTAGATCGATTTGGTGGAGGGGTAGCATCATATGTTAAGAAGAGCCTTGAATCGAATAGACTAAAAATTCTGCAGGACACGAAACACATCTTGGAATCCCTATGGATTGAAAATCCATGTGTAAAGGGGAAAAGGATAATGGTAGGAGTGTACTATCGTCCACCTGGTCAGGGTGGACAGACAGATGTAGAAATATTTTCAGAAATTAGGGAGGCTAACAAACTGGGGAACACAATAATAATGAATGATTTCAATTACCCTGATATTAACTGGGTAAATGTAACATCAGGGCTTGCTGGAGAGGTAAAATTCCTTGATGAAATCAAGGACTGCTTTATGGAGCAGCTGTTTCAGGAGCCAACAAGCGGAGGAACAATTCTAGACCTAATCCTTATTGGAGCGCATGATCTGGTGATGCAGGAGATAATGATGCTGGGGCCACTTGATAACAGCAATCATAACATGATCAGATTTGATATAAGCTCTAGAGTAAGTACACACAGGAAATCTAATACATTAACATTTAACTTTCAAAAAGGAGACTATGATAAAATGAAAAGAATGGTGGAAAAAAAACATAGAGGAGCAGTTGCAAAGGTTAAAACTTTAATCAGGAGTGGATGCTGTTCAAAAATACCATCCTGGAAGCCCAGACCAAGTATATTCCATGTATTAAAAAAGGAGTAAGGAAGACCAGCCGCATGGTTAAAAAGTGAGGGGGGCCTTTTACTAAGACACGTAGGTGCCTACGAGCATACAACGTGTGTCAAATTGGAACTACTGCCTGGCTAACGCATGCCCCAGATGATAATTGCATTTTTGATGCCTGTCCAAAACACACGGTAGAAATTTTCTACCATGTGGCGCTTACCCGGCGGTAATCAGCAGCGTACGCGCACTGATGATTACCGCCCGGTTAACGCATGAGACCTTACCACTAAGTCAATGGGTGGCAGTAAGGTCTCAGGCTGAAAATGGATGTGCGCTGGTTTTAACTTTGCCACACGTCCATTTTCAGCCACAAAAAAAGGTCTTTTTTGCAGGCACACTGAAAAATGGACCTGTGCACATCCAAAACACGTGCCTACACCAGTGCAGGTCATTTTTCGGTGTACCTTAGTAAAAGGGCACCGAGGTGAAGAAAGCTATTAGAGCTAAAAGAAAATCCTTCAGAATATGGACGAAGGATCCAACTGAAAATAATAGGAAACAGCATAAGGAATGGCAAGTCAAATGCAAAGCGCTGATAAGGAAGGCAAATAGAGAGTTTGAAAAGAAGATTGTGATGGAGACAAAAACACATAGTAAAAACTTCTTTAAATGTATTAAAAGCAAGAAACCAGAAAGGGAATCAGTTGGACTGCTGGATGACTGAGGGGTAAAGGGGGCACTCAGGGAAGACAAGGCCATAGTGGAGAGATTAAATTCATTTTTTGCTTTGGTCTTCATCGAGGAAAATGTGGGAGAGATACTGATGCCAGAAATGGTATTCAATGCTAACGAGTCAGAGAAACTGAATCAAATCTCTATAAACGTGGAAGATGTAATGGTGCAATTTGACAAATTGAAGAATAGCAAATTGCCTGGACCGGATGGTATACATATCAGAGTATTGATAGAACTGAAAAATGAACCTGCAGAACTATTGTTAGTAATATATAATTTATCTTTAAAATCAAACATAATACCGGAAGATTGGAGGGTGGCCAATGTAATGCCGATTTTTAAAAAGGGTTCCAGATGTAATCTAGGAAATTACAGACCGGTGAGCCTGACATTGGTGCAAAATGGTAGAGACTATCATAAAGAACAAAATTACACAGCATATATATAAGCATGGATCAATAAATGTATTTATTTATAAAACTAATAGCCCGCTTAAACCTAAGCAGCTAACAGCAAAACATATATAATCATAAAACACACCTACAAATTAGAATTACTTCAAAACCCCAAACTACTCCCCCACCCCCACACCCAAGGATAATAAACAATAGCTGCTGAACTCTGACTACATCATATTAAAAGCCTGAACAAAAAAATGGGCTTTCAAAAGCTTCATAAAGTGTCATGCATTCATACAGAAATTCAAATAGCCAGGCAAAGTTTTACACAGTACTGGGCCTGCCATAGAAAAGGTTGCCAGCTTCATAAAAGCATAATGGGTAGTCAGTAACAAATCATTTGCCAATTTTTTCATAGAGTCAGATTTCAAACCCCTAGCAGAAACAAACAATTTAATCACAGAATAAAAATACAATGGAACCTTCCCCATAAACAGTCTGGTCTGGTGAAGCAAGTATAAAAATTTAAACTGAATCCTATATTAATGAGACAAAGCCAACATGGATTTAGTGAAGGGAAAGCTTGCCTCACCAATCTATTAAATTTCTTTGAAGGGGTGAACAAACATAAGGATAAAGGTGAGCCTGTTCATACTGTTTATCTGGATTTTGAAAAGGCATTTGACAAAGTATCTAATTAAAGACTCCAGAGGAAAGACTCCAAAACACAACTCATGGACTTCATCTCGAACTCCTGTATATCTGCCTCAAACATCCTTATATTAGGAGACATCAACCTACACCTAGAAGATGATACCTCACCAAGCACAATCTGAATGCAAAGAATTCTTAAAACTCTGGAATCTGCAAGCACCCAACACGCAACCAACACACAAAAAAGGATACACAATAGATATCATAACAAACAAATTTGAACCGGACTCAACTTTCATAATCACTGACACAAGATGGACACCCACATTATGGTCAGACCACCATAAAGCAAATGTCTCTCTCTGCTGGTGAAAAACACACATAAACACAATCAATAAACATGAACGAAAAACATACACAACAAGAGGAAATATAGACCCCACAACATTCTGGCAACAGATCTACCAGAACGAATGGTCAACAACTGCTGACACCATCCAATTCCTCCAAGAATGGGACGATTTATGTATAACAACACTAGACAAAATCGCCCCAATCCAAACCAGAACATCACACAGAAAAAAATCAAACCCATGGTTCACCGAAGAGCTGAAA
Source organism: Microcaecilia unicolor (assembly GCF_901765095.1). Taxonomy (NCBI): domain Eukaryota; kingdom Metazoa; phylum Chordata; class Amphibia; order Gymnophiona; family Siphonopidae; genus Microcaecilia; species Microcaecilia unicolor. Next base: position 178,364,349 of record NC_044039.1, on the reverse strand, counting down.
AAACTTAAAACACAAGTCAGGAAACTAGAACGCGCATGGAACAAAAAGAGAAACGAACAAACACTAAACGCCTGGAAATTACTTCGGAGAAAATATAAATATACCATAAAACAGACTAAAAGACTACACTACAAAACAATAATAGGACCAAACTACAAAGACACACATAAACTCTTCTACCTTGTGAACAAACTGTTAGACACCACACCAGTCACAAACAACGGCAAAGATATACCAGATGTTGACAACCTTGCGAAATACTTCAAGGAAAAAATTATACAATTACGACTCAAAATACCTGCTAGCCCACTGAATACGCCACACTTCTAGATTGTCTAGATCCAGAAGAAGGAACATACCCAGCAGACAGAGCCTGGACCGAATTCGAACTACTATCAGAAGACCTCATCTCTGAAACACTTAAAAGATTTGCCAAATCCCACTGCAAGCTAGACATATGCCCAAATAACCTCATGAAATCTGCTCCTCAACAATTCATAATAGACCTAACGAACCACGTAAACTTCATGCTACAAAATGGACTTTTCCCAAAAGAAAAAGGAAAAATCTTACTCACCCCAATTCCAAAAGATACAAAGAAAAGCACGAGCGAAATAACCAATTACAGGCCAGTAGCATCCATACCACTAATAACCAAAGTAACCGAAGGAATGGTAACTAAACAACTCACAAACTATCTAAACAAACATTCAATACTGCATGATGCCCAATCAGGATTCCGGTCGAATCATAGCACAGAAACAGTACTAGTCAGCCTCATGACTAAATTTAAACAAATAATTGCAACTGGCAACAATATACTCCTCCTACAATTCGACATGTCAAGTGCCTTCGATATAGTGGACCACGGAATCCTATTGCATATACTTGCGTATTTTGGCATCGGAGGAAATGTCCTGAACTGGTTCAAGGGATTCCTAACACAGCGTTCATATCAAGTTACATCAAATTCAACCATGTCTAATGCATGGACACCTGAATGTGGAGTACCACAAGGATCACCCCTCTCACCAACCATCTTCAACCTAATGATGATCCCTTTGGCAAAACTCCTATCAAACCATAACCTCAACCCATATATATACGCCGATGATGTGACAATATACATCCCTTTCAAACAAGACATCAAAGAAATCTTTAATGAAATCAATCAAAGTCTACACATCATGAACACATGGGCAGATGCATTTCGTTTGAAATTAAATGCAGAAAAAACTCAATGCCTGATACTCACCTCCCAATACAAAACGAATGAATTTACCGCTATAAACACACCAAAACTAAACCTTCCAATCTCAGAAACGCTAAAAATCCTTGGAGTCACTATCGACCGCCACCTAACACTCAAAACTCATGCAAACAACACAACCAAAAAGATGTTCTACTGCATGTGGAAACTGAAAAGAATAAGACCATTCTTCCCAAGATCCGTCTTTCGCAGCCTAGTGCAATCCCTCGTACTCAGCCATCTGGATTACTGCAACTCATTATACGCAGGTTGCAAAGAGCAAATACTGAGGAAACTTTAAACAGCCCAGAATACAGCAGCCAGACTCATCTTCGGAAAACCAAAATATGAAAGTGCAAAACCCCTAAGAGAGAAGCTACACTGGCTTCCACTCAAGGAACGCATTACTTTTAAAGTATGCACATTAGTCCACAAAATCATTCACGGCAAAGCCCCAGCCTACATGTCTGAGTTAATAGACTTACCACCCAGAAACGCTAAAAGATCATCCCGAACTTTCCTCAACCTCCACTTCCCTAATTGCAAGGGCTTGAAATACAAGACGCTACACGCGTCAACCTTTTCTCACACGAGCACGCAGTTCTGGAATACACTGCCGCACAACCTGAGAACGATCTACGAGCAAGCCTCCTTCCGCAAATTATTGAAGACCCATCTTTTTGAAAAAAACCTACGGAAAGAACCAAAACACATAAAATCCACACCCAATGTCCATTAATGCATCAATACATCCACTCCCGAACTCTCATCCCCCGTAACCTCACCTCACTCATTCCTTGACTCACAGAACTATTTCTACCATATGTCTTCTTATCTTAATACTGCCCTGTTAGCTTCCCTTTGTCTCCTTCCTATGTTTCAAAGTTTTGTTCCATTGCTATATTCCTTAACGACACTTTGATTGTCTCGCATAACTCTTCACAATGTAATCCATAACCAAGTTGTAACGAATTGTATTTCCACCATTCATCTTATATTGTAAGCCACACTGAGCCCGCCAAGAGGTGGGAAAATGTGGGATACAAATGCAATAAAATAAAATAAATTGGGAAGTCATGGGATAGGATGTAGTATTTTATTGTAGATTAAAAACTGGTTAAAAGATAGAAAACAGAGAGTGGGGTTAAATGGTCAGTATTCTCAATAAAGAAGGGTAGATGGTGGGGTTTTGCAGGGTCTGTGCTGGGACCGCTGCTTTTTAACATATTTATAAATGCTCTAGAGATGGAATAACTAGTGAGGTAATTAAGGGGCCCTTTTACTAAGCTATGTAAGCGTCTACACACACCCAACGTACGCCAAAATGGAGTTACCGCCCGACTACAGTGTGGCTCTTGCGGTAATTTCATTTTTGGTGCGCGTCCACTACGTGCATCTGAAAAATATTTTTTTTATTTTTGGGCGTGCGTAATGGACGAGCACCAAGTGCAATTTGGCACGTGTAGGTCATTACCGCCCACTTACCACATGAGTCTTTACTGCTAGGTCAATGGCTGGCGGTAAGGTCTTAGACCTAAAATGGACGCGCGGCAATTTTGATTTTGCCAAAAGTCCATTTTTGGCAAAAAAAGACCTTTTTTACAGGCACACTAAAAAATGGATCGGCGTGCACCCAAAACCGGCGCCTACACTACCGCAAACCATTTTCAACGCACCTTTGTGAAAGAACCCCTAAATTTGCTGACGACACAAAGTTATTCAAAGTTGTTAACTTGCAAGAGGATTGTGAAAAATTGCAAGAGGACCTTACAAAACTGGAGGACTGGGCGCCCAAATGGCAGATGACCTTTAATGTGAGCAAGTAAAGTGATGCATGTGGAAAAGAGGAACACGAACTATAGCTACTTGATGGTAAATTGCACATTAGAAGTCACCGACTAGGAAAGGATCTAGGTGTAATTTATTATTTATTTATTTATTTATTTTATATCATTTATACCCCACATTTTCCCACCACTGGCAGGCTCAATGTGGCTTACAATATTTAAGAATTGCGTTCAAAGTATGCACCCTGGTCCACAAAATCGTTCACGGGGAAGCCCCGACCTATATGTCAGACCTTATAGACTTGCCCATTAGGAATGCAAAAAGATCATCACGCTCATTCTTTAATCTCCATTATCCTAACTGTAACAGGCTAAAATATAAATCCAGGGACGGGTGCCAACCTCTCTCTCCGAGTCAGAAAGTGAAGGCAGCCCAGCAGTGCTAACTGAGGCAGACACCTCTGCTGAAGTTGCTTAAAATAATATAACCAGTGCTATATATGTCTTTGGTGTGGGAACAACTTCTCATTCGGGGTGAGCTTGAAGTGAACAACATTCAAATTAAAGAGAACAGGTTTGGAGGGAGGTGTGCAAGTAAGACTGGGAAGAAATAAAAAATCAATAGTGTAATTGTTTGTTAAAATCTGTAAGTGGTTCAAAGATTTTGTTTTTTTTCTCTGAGCATGTACACTGAGAAGAGGGCATGACTGCAATGATGTGTGCATAATTATCTTATCAGGTAACCTGAGATATCTACAGCTAAAAGCCATTTCATTGGCTGATGGTTCAAACAGTAGGTTCAAAGAGGAAGTTTAGCTGTGAAGAGCTGGTAAGTGAAAATCTGATTGCTTTTTTTGTGTGTAATTACTAAATGTTTTGTGTGTAATTACTAAATGTTTATTTTTATATATCTCCACCATTCATGATGTATTGTAAGCCACATTGAGCCTGACGAAACACTCAAACCCTCTGCTCAGTGTGCAGTGGCATCGAAGAAAGCAAACAGAATGTTAGGTATTAATAGTAAAGGGATGGAAAGCAAAAATGAGGATGTTATAATGCCTCCATGGTGTGACTGCACCTTGAATACTGTGTGCAGTTCTGGTCACCGTATCTGAAAAAAGATATAGTGGAATTAGAAAAGGTACAGAGAAGGGCAACGAAAATGATAAAGGGGATGGGCCAAATTCCCTATGAGGAAAGGCTAAAGCGGCTAGGGCTCTTCAGCTTGGAGGAAAGATGGCTGAGGGAGATATGATAGAGGTCTATAAAATAATGAGTGGAGTGAAATGGGTAGATATGAATCACTTGTTTACTCTTTCTGAAAATTCTAGGACTAGGGGGCAGGAAATGAAGCTACAAAGTAATAAATTTAAAACAAATCAGAGAAAATATTTCTTCACTCAACATGTAATTAAACTCTGGAATTCTTTGCCAGAGAATGTGGTAAAAGCAGTTAGCTTAGTGGGATTTAAAAAAGTTTGTATATCTTCTTAAAAGAAAAGTTCCGTATAGAGCTGTGTGGTTTTTCAAATCAGTCAGCTTTGTATAACATTCCTTTTTCTTATTTAGTAGGGCAATTAGCTAGCTTGTGTCTTGGTTTTCTCACAGACTATAGACAGGCTTGCTTAACCCTAGTAATGGGCTATAAACTTTAAAAAGTGTTTGTTTGTTTGTTTGTTTGTTTGTTTGTTTGTTTGTTTGTGTCAAACAGGTTTTAAACATAACACAGGGACATTTTCAGTGGAGGACCACAAAGAGTGATAGGTAAAGAGGGCAAAGGGCAAATGATGAATATTTCAGAAAAATACCAAAGAAACAGAATTATGTGAAGGTGACTTTAGAGGTCAGAGTTGAAGAATACCAGATAAGGAAGAGAGAAAATATAAGGCATTAAGTGATTGGACAAATTAAGCTTCAGTATTCAGACTGGGTACCATTTGTACCAGGTCAGAATCTGACAACTTCTGAAGGGAAAACACATAAAGAAAGAGATTGATTTTATTTTGCTTATACTGAAATTTGGACTGATATAAATAAGAATTTAATTTTCTGTAATACTGGGATAAAAGAATTGTTTTATTGTAACCATTTATTTACTCTAATACATTTTAGCATTATTATAAAAAAGATAAACTGAACTCAAGTGTTTTCCCTTTGCCAGAAAGGCTTGCATTTTTCTAGTCTCTTCTGTTCAGCTCCCTTTAGAGGCAAGAAGGGAGTGCCCTATATATATATAAACAGTCCATAAGCTGTTATTAAGATAGACTCAGGAAAATTCACTGCTTATTTCTAGGATAAGCAGCATAAAATATATTGTATTGTTTTGGGATCTTGCCAGATACTTGTGACCTGGATTGTCCACTGTTGGAAACAGGAAACTGGGCTTGATGAACCTTGATCTGCCCCAGTATGGCAACTCTTATGTTCTTAGGGGCCCTTTTATTAAGCAGCAGCAAAACGTGGCCTGTGGTAGTGTAGGTGTGTGTATTGGGCACGCGTCAGGTCAGTTTTTACCATATCTACAAAAAGGGCTTTTTTTAATGGAACGAGAAAAGGGCCTGCAGTAAAAATGAAAAGACCGCGCTCCCAAGACCGGCCTGAGCCCTTAACGCCACCCATTGATCTAGCGGTAAAGGTTCACACGCTACACGAGCAGTGACTGGTCAGTGCGTTCCAAGTGTCAACTACCACCAGAACAGGCGCGCATAGGAGGAAATAAATAAATAATTCAGCCACGTGTTATGAGCATGCGCCAACAATGAAATTACCTCCCAGAGGGCGTGTTGGCCTGGTGGTAGTCTCATTTTGGCGCATGCTGCATGCATGTACAGTCTACTGCAACCTAGTAAAAGGGCCCCTTAGTGTCCTTGGTGCTGTATAGGATGACCCTGTTCTTCAAGTACTCTGGGACATTTCCCTTTGAGATCCTTGAAGATCAGACATAGAGTTTTAAATTTAGCCCTGTATTGTAATGGTAGCCAGTTTAAAATCAAACATGGTACCGGAAGATTGGAGAGTGGCCAATGTAATGCCATTTTTTTAAAGGGTGTGATATGTTCATGTTGTTTGCAACCTTCTATTAGTCTTGCTTCAGCGTTCTGAATCAAGTGGAGCTGGTGCAGACCCTTTGTAGTCAGACCAGTGTAGGGTGCATTACAGTAATCCAGTCTTGATGTTATCATGGCATGCACAGCTGGATAAGATTTGCCTTCTCAATGTAAGGAGAGAGGCAGTGCAGTTGTCGCAAATAGTAGAAGCAGTTCTTGAAGATTGCTTGGATTTGACGAATCAGAGTAAGTGTTGAATCTAACTGTATTCTAAGGTTTCTGACTTGTGATTTGAGGGGGAGTTTGCACTTCCCAAAAGAGATTTTGATGTCAGTTATATGTCCACTTGTTAGGGACCTAGAGAAGCTCAGTTTTACTTGGACTCAGGCTATGTTTGTTGTGTTTAGCCCATTCTTGATTTGATGTTAGACAGGTAATCAGTTTATTCAGAGCTGTAGGTAAGTCAGGTTCAATGGGTATGAGTAGCTGCACATCATCCACGTAGATGTAGAACTGAGTGGCCATCGACCAAATCAGCTCGGCTAGTGGCTTGAGGTAGATATTGAACAAAATAGGTGACAGTATCGATCCTTGTGGTACCCCACAGGTCAGTGCCCATGGTGGTGATGAGGTGCTGCCAAACATTATGGACTGTTGTCTATCTGAAAGATAGGATCTGAACCAAGCAAGTACTGTTCCATTGATACCTGTTTCTGCCAGTCGTGCTAGCATGATAGCATGATCCACAGTGTCAAAAGCTGCTGAGAAATCTAGCAGTACTAACACCGAGGCAAATCCCTGTCAAGGTTTCTGTGAAGATCATCTAGTAGGGATAAGAGGACTGTTTCTGTTCCATAACTGGGTCTGAAACCAGATTGTCATGGATCTAGCCAGTTTCTTTCTTCTAGCCAGTCACTGAGCAGAACACAGACTGTATGTTCTATAAGTTTTCCTAGCAATGGGATTTTGGATAGTGCCCAGTAACTTTCAAGTTTGCCCTTTTTAATGCTGTTGGTAGTTGCCCATTAGAAAGAGAGAAGTTCATGATTTTTGTGGCGCCTTCTATGAGGCCCATACTTGCCTGCTGCACTATCTTTGATGGGCAGGGGTCGAGGGAGCAGGTAGTTGGTCGAAGATCTGTTAGGAGTTTGTCAAGGCTCTCCTCTGTTATTGGGTTAAAAGTGTCCCATATGTCTGTTTCAGGAGGGGGCCAGTTTGTGTGCTCCTGGTTAGCTGGTTGGAGACTGGGTGGTACTGCCTGTAAATCCTGGTGGAGACTTTTAATTTTGTTGGCAAAGTATGCAGCAAAATCATTGCAGTTCAGTTTTGAGGCAGGTTGGTTCTGTTTTGGGGGGTGCAGTAGGCTGTTTACTATACGGAACAGCTGCTTGGTTGAATTTAGCAGCCTGTGCAATGCATTGAGAGAAATGTTGTTTTTTGATTGCTGTTAAGGCTTGGCGATACTTTGTCATGTGTTTCCTACAGTTTAGACTGTCTTCATCCAGGCAAGATTTATGCCATTTCCTTTCAGTTTCCATCTTTCACGTTTAGGGATCCGAAGGTGACTGTTTGTGAGTGCTACATGAGATCTTTTTAGTGGTGCCATTTTCTCAAAGGTCTTGGCTAAGTGTGTATTCCAAATGTCAACCTGTTCTGACATTGTAGTTGTCTTTTCATCCACATGTGGATAGTTCAAGGCCTCTAGGAAATTCTCAGCGGTCAGCTTTTTTTTGTCGCTGATCTCCTTCCAAACTCTGGGAGGTACCATTTGTTTCAGGTAGTCACTTAGGGAAGACTTGATTAGAAAATGGTCTGACCATGATAGGGGTATTATCTCAATACTGCTATTCCAGAATTCTGGGATGCCAACCCCTTTGTAGAATACCATGTCTAGTATGTGACCTTTTTCGTGGGTTGGAGAATTGATAATCTGTGTGAAACCTAGTGCTGCAATCGTGTCCAGGAAGGCAGCTGTGGTGTAGATTGAAATCTCCCATGATCACCATCCTCGGGTAATTCAGGGTCACGAGTAATCAGGACAGCTAATGTGTTGTTACGAGGTACTCGGTATACCATGAGCAGCAAGATTGGTTGCTCCTCTTCAAGCTGGATTAAAAGAGATTCTGATTCATTTAGTTGGGTAAAGGTGATTCTACACAGTTTGATTGTATCTCAAATCAGGACTGCTACCCCTCCACCCTGTCTTCCTGGTCTAGGTTGATGTTGGATGTTGAAACCTGTTGGACATAGTTCAACCAGTGGTAAACCCCTGTTTTCATCTAGTCAGGTTTCACTTATTCCTAAAATGTCAAGATGCTGTTTGTGGATGACATCATGGATCACTGAAGATTTCTTAGCAGCTGATCTGGCATTCATCAGTCCTATAGTTCCAAAGGGTGAAATGGGGTTGTTGGGGGTAGCTTTGGTATGGCAGTGAGGTGATCTTTTAAGCACTATTATGTAGATGTTTGACCTCTTGCACTTTTGCCTTCTCTTTGGTTGGTGGGGATTATCAATTAAAGGTATTACAGCAGTTTTTGGCCAAGAAACTGAGGACATCTTTTACTAAACCACGCTAGCAATTCTCAGCATGACAAATGCACCACAGGCCAATTAATTTTGAATGGGCTGCGTCACATTTGTCACGCTGGAATCACTAGTGCAATCTAGTAAAAGAGGGCCCTGAATGTTTATATTTAAAACCATTTCAGCTGATGTCTTTTGATTGCAAATATGTGAACTTATACTTATGTACCCCAATAATAGATTTCAATAATGAATTTAAGGAGTAGGTCAGTCATCAATGCTCAATCAAAGCAAAAAATTTTCTATTCCTGTTGTATCACCCGGAACTGTATTAGGCTAATCCCTTCACTTATTTATCTCCTTGTTTGATTTTTCTCTGGTGTTATACCATTAGTTTTACTTTTTCCAGAGAACTATTGGGAACAATTTTGACCATTCAATCAACACAGCAGGCATTAAAACCATAAAAACTTATCGCATATGACATAAACCATGCAAAATATTCAAGCTTTTTACTCATGCTGAGATAATTGATCATTTTTGTGGAATTCTCAAAACTTAGATAAAATCTTCCAAAGAAGCAAATAGGAAAGTGTCATGAGATGCTTGCAAACTCAGCAAGCTAATTAAATATAATTTGTATATTCACCATAAGTTAATGTGAGAGAAAAAGAAATAGTCATTCACTGCTGCAATTATTTAATTAGTTATTTAATTAGACTTATTATTTGATGAATTCAACATACGCCTTTCTACATACAAATATAGGTACTTAAATAGTGAGATACTGTCAGCAAACACTTGCAGAGAAATAGCCTAGTGGTTTGCAATTCAGGCTGAAATCTAGGAAAGCCATGGTTCAAATCCCAATGACATCATTTGTGACCTTGGAAATGTTATTTCACTTTCCATTGTCTGAAGCAGAGAAATATCTACCATGTTCAAAAAGTGACTTGCCTTGAATTAGGAACAAAGAGGCAAATGATTAAACCTTTTCAAACACAAACATTTTAAATAAATATGTGAAATGTGTGTTGTATGTTTAAATCCCACACACATACATTTTACTTTAAAGAAAAATTTAATGATATATAAGGAAACATCAGCCTACTATCTTATTTTTAACCAAATAATCTTTCAGTGTTCTAACAGTAAGAAACACCCATCTAAAGAAATCTGTTGTGACATATAGAACAGGGGAGATGTTTTAATCATATAATACAGGCGTTGAAAAATGTTTGCTAAAACATTTTCAACCTAGTGTATTTGGTTTAACATCTCTGTAGCAAAGACAGTCCATACTTGAACCTTTAGGGGTAAATACAATACTAATTCTCAAGAAAATAAGAATAGCCATACTGAGTCAAACCAAAGATCCATCAAGCCCAGTATTCTGTTTCCAACAGTGGCCAATCCAGGTCACAAGTACCTAGCAGAAAAGAACACACATTCATTTGCTTTAAAATTTATGCCAGAAAAACTATGCACACACATTTACCCCTTTTTGGGTGCATAATTTTTCTTAGGCAAAATATGTATATACCCTACCCTTGGGAGCACCTTTTCAAATTACAGAAAGTCAAATGCATATAGGTTGTACATGTGTAACTGTACATGCATGTTAGAATGGGAAATTTTACAAATGACAATTTCTACAGCTACAATACAGGTCTAAATTTAAAACTATGTCTGATCTTCAAGACCCTCAAAGGAAATGGCCCTGAGTACCTAAAGAATAAGATGATCCTCTACACACCACCAAGGACACTAAGGTCCTCTCAAGGATTATCACTAACCACACCTTCTCCAAAAGACATTAAACGATGTGACACCCACAAGCGAGCCTTCTCCGAAGTAGCCCCCATACTCTTGAATTCAGTGCCTGAATTCAAGACTATCTCTAGACTATATCTTAACACAAGACTATCTCTACTTTAGGGAGCAGGTGAAAGCCTGGCTCTTCAACCAGGCCTTTAATGGAAGAAGTAACTAACTTGTTAGTCTCACCCACACACACGAGTGACACAGGCTGCATATACTGCATCAGGATATGTTTATCCACTTCTACCCTAGCTGAGATCATATTAAACAATCTCTGACCTCATGTGCAACTTTCTTTAAATTAATCCTTACTTTCTAACTCTTCTTTCTCTCTTACTTATCTATATGTTCCATCTTTGCTTTACCCTTCATTATCAATTAAAATGTTCTATTATGTATTGTGTTGACATTGTAAGTAGTATACTATGCCATACTTTTATTGCTATTTGAATATTTTTACTGCTGTAATTGCCTATTGCTTATGTTTGATCTATTCTTACTGTACACCACCTTGAGTGAATTCCTTCAAAAAAGGCGGTAAATAAATCCTAATAAATAAATGAATACATTGTTTTACTCATGGATTTGAAAATTATCCTCCTAATGTGTAGTTTGCAATGGTGCCTGATCAATTGTGTAAAGGCCTCAGGCATCATTTCAAAAGCATATTATCATTTCAAAGGAGATAAAGAGTTTCTAAATTGTCATTTACTGTATTGTGTACAAGGTAGTCTGATGTGTATAGATAATTCTCCGAGGACAAGCAGGCTGCTTGTTCTCACATGTGGGTCGACGTCTACGTCGGCCCAGGAATCGGCATTTTGCAAGCAAAATAAAAACAAAGTTTTGCCAGAGTCTTCTGGCGTGCATGCAGCGCACACCATGCATGTGCGGATTGATTTCCCGCCCTTCGTGTGAGCATGTCCCATCAGTTTTCTCTGCGTTGAGGTGCAGTAGGATTTTTTTCTGCGCTCCTCTCGGGCCCAGGGAACAGTCTTCGCGAGTAATCACTATTTTCTCCTATTTTTTTCTTTCTTTCTTCTTTCTTTAAAAAAAAAAAAAAAAAGAGCTCCCGTAGTGTATTTTTAGTTTTGTTCCCTTTTTAAAAGTTTCCTTTGTTTTTCGACCGGTCGGGTTATTCCCTCATTTTTTTTGTGCCCCTTTTCTTTAACAGGCACAATCGCGTCTTTTGATTTCGCCGGAGCCTTTTTTCCTTCCATGTCATTGAAGACAGCCAGCAGCTTCAAACATTGTACTCGGTGCAACTGGACCATCTCAGGTACCGATACCCATGCCTGGTGTATCCAGTGCCTTGGGCCCGACCATAGCCCAGCTGCTTGTAGTCTGTGTCGTCATATGAAGAAATGGACCCAAGCATCTCGAGAAGCCCAACGAGAGAAGCTTTTTGGGGCTCGGTCCAGTCCTTCCACATCGACATCGGTACCGAGGTCAGCAGCATCAGCGTCAACATCGAAAGAAGCATCGACGTCGGGAAGACAGGTAATGGCTGCTGAGAGACCAACTCGCGCTGGGAGCAGTGAGGCGTAGAGTGGGTCTCTACCTGCCTCGAGGCCTCCTGTTACGCAGGCCCCCTGGGACTGACCTTCGTCGGACCCAGCCCCGAGGGGACGTGAGGATTCCACGTCCTCCTCATCGGTACCGAGGAGTCTCGATGACGGTTGTCGAGCGAAGGCGAATAAACACTGTCATCGTTCTCCTTCGACACACGGTACCGGGAGCTCCGGGGCGTCAAGAGAGTTGGCACCCGAGAAGCGTCAACGCCAAGAGGATCACTCCCCCTCGATACAGGAGATGCTGATGCATCGGTCTCCTAGCAGCCCGGTACCTGCTCCCAAGCCTCCATGGATTCTGACATCGCCTGTTCCACCGACCCCGCAGCCTTCTCCGATGGCAGCTCTCAACGAGTGCATCCGGGCCTTGTTTCCAGAACTTCTGGAGGGACTGCTATGACAGTCAGCTTCGGTGTCAGGGTGCTTGTACCTTCTGTACCGTCTGTTGCAGCGGTGTCTGGCCCTTTTCCTGCGGTGAGGTCCCCGACTGCGGTGCCGCCTGTGGCATCGGCATGAGCTGCCACCGAGGTCAAATCTCCTTTGACGTCGGTGGAGGGAGCTTCGCCGCAGTCGGACCGGGCGTCAGCCTCTCAACATCGCCATAGAGGGCATCGTTCCTCAGCTTCGAGGCAGGTTCAGTGTCAAAGTACCTTGGCACAGGCATTATCTGACACTGAGCAGAAGTGTTCGTGAGAGTCAGAGGAAGATCCCAGGTACTTTTCTTCTGATAAGTCCTTTGGGATTTCCTCTGATCCTTCCCCTCTGCCAGAGAGGAGACTGTCTCCACCAGAGAGTCTATCTTTTTCCTCGTTTGTCCGGGAAATGGCTACGGCTATTCCCTTCCCTGTGGAGGTTGAGGATGAGCCCACGGCTGAGATGCTCGAGTTCCTGGATTATTCTTCTCCACCTAAAGAGTTCCTCTGCATAAGGTACTGAAGGAAGTCCTTATGTGAAACTGGTCGGCCCCTCTGTCTGGCCCTGTGGTCCTGAAGAAAACTGAATCCCAATATCGGATCCACGGTGAACGTAGATTGATGAGGTCCCAGTTACGCCACAATTCCATGGTGGTGGACTCCACCCTCAAGAGAGCCAGGAGTACTAGAGACTGTGCTTCAGCACCCCCAGGCAGAGAAGCTAGAACTCTTGATTCTTTTGGGAGGAAGACGTATCAGGCCGCTATGCTCACTGCCAAAATCTAGTCATACCAGCTGTTCACGAGTGTGCACTTGCGGGACTCGATACGGCAACATTTGAGCTTGGTTGATGCACTCCATACAGAGCTGGCCAAGCCTTTTCGCCAGGTGGTCAGGCAGCAGAAGGCGTGTCGAGAGTTTCTGGCTAGGGGTACATTTGACTCTTTTGATGTAGCATCCAGGATCGCTGCTCAGGGTATAATGATGCGTAGACTCTCATGGCTGTGCGTCTCTGACCTGGATCATTCTGTCCAGCAGCGAATGGCGGAGGTTCCTTGCCAGGGGGGACAACATTTTTGGTGAAAAAGTAGAGGATCTTGTTGATCAGATCAAGAAGCATAATGATGTTATGGATTCTCTCTCCCACCGGGCGCCTTTTGCTACTGCCTCCTCATCTAGGAGGTATTTTGGGGGGGGGGAAGAGGAGTGCTCCCTATTCCTATTCTAGACTTAGGTACACTCCTGCTTCTCGGCAGCCTACCCAGGTTCAACCCCAGTGCACTCGTTCTCATCGACAGCATGCGTCTAAGGCCCATACTGCTCCCCAGCAAAAGAAAGGGACGGGCTTTTGACTGGCTCCAGTTAAGCATAGCCTCAATAAAAGTATCCGTACTGGATGACTTGCCGGTTGGAGGGAGATTGATATTTTTTCACCAAAGGTGGCCTCTTACAACCTCCGACCGGTGAGTTCTTCAATTAGTCCGGTTAGGATACACCCTCAATCTGGAATCCAAACCTCCAAATTGCCCACCAGGAGCTCATTCATACAGTTCCCAGCACAAACAGGTACTCCTGCAAACTCCAAACTCCTCCTGCAAAGTAAAGTAAATTCTGACTATTTAAATTCCAAACTTCTCAACTTTCTGGCTATAGGTAAGATACCTGATATTCTCTTTAATTTAATGCTTATTGCTTAATTAATTTGCCCTGTGAACCCTCTTTCTTTCTTTCTTTCTTTCTTTCTTTCTTTCTTTCTTTCTTTCTTTCTTTCTTTCTTTCTTTCTTTCTTTCTTTTCCTGCCAAGCTCTGATAGAGAGGATAGGCTGTTCAAACTGCATTGCATTGTGGCTATAAAGTTGCATTTTACATTGCTGAAACTGCTATAATTATTGGGAATATTTAGATTTATTTACAAAAGGAAAGTTATATTCTAGGGCAATTTGAAAGTTAAATCAATTGAAAATTCTTTGATCAGACTGTACCATTTCTGGTCCCATCTAGAGAATTTCCTTGATACAGCATTTAGGTGACACACTGGGACTTACCAGTGTCATGGGATCTCAATGTCGTTCTCACCCAGCTGATGAAAGCTCCTTTTGAGCCACTGAATTCCTGCCATCTGAAGTACTTGATCTGGAAGGTCATTTTCTTGGTGGCTGTTACTTTAGCTTGTAGGGTCAGTGAGCTTCAGGCCTTAGTAGTGCATGCACCTTATATTAAGTTTCATCACAACAGAGTAGTCCTTCGCACTCACCCTAAGTTCCTGCCAAAGGTGGTGTCGGATTTCCATCTGAACCAGTCAATTATCTTGCCAACATTTTTTCCCCATCCTCATACCCATCCTGGCGAATGCAGTTTGCTTACCTTGGACTGCAAGAGAGCATTGGCCTTTTACGTGGAGCAGACAAAGCCCTTCAGACAGTCCGTCCAGTTGTTTGTTTCTTTCGACCCCAACAGGAGGGGAGTCACCATCAGAAAACGCACAATCTCCAATTGGCTAGCAGATTGCAATTCCTTCACTTACGCACAAGCTGGACTGACTTTGGAGGGCCATGTCGTGGCTCACAATGTTAGAGCCATGGCTGCGTCAGTGGCTCACTTAAAGTCAGCCTCCATTGAGGAGATCTGCAAGGCTGCAGCGTGGTCATCAGTCCACACATTCACATCTCACTACTGCCTTCAGCAGGATACGAGACGCGACCGTCGGTCTGGGCAGTCGGTACTGCAGAATCTGTTCGGGGTTTAGAATCCAACTCCACCCCCCTAGACCCATTTTTGTTCTGTTCCAGGCTGCACTCTCAGTTAATTGTTTATGGTTTCAGGTCAATCTATGTTATGTCCTCGCCGTTGCGAGGCCCAATTGGCCAATGTTCATTGTTTTGCGTGAGCCTGGTTGCTAGGGATACCCCATATGTGAGAACAAGCAGCCTGTTTGTCCTCGGAGAAAGCGAGGATACTTACCTGTAGCAGGTATTCTCCGAGGACAGCAGGCTGATTGTTCTCACAAACCCACCCTCCTCCCCTTTGGAATTGTTATTTATTTCTTTATATGCCTTTTGATTTAACTGACGGGACGTGCTCACGCGATGGGCGGGAAATCAGTCTATGCATGTGTGCTGCACGCTCGCCAGAAGACTTTGGCAAAACTTTGTTTATATTTTGCTTGCAAAATGCCAATTCCTGGGCCGACGCGGACGTCGACCCACATGTGAGAACAATCAACCTGCTGTCCTCGGAGAATACCTGCTACAGGTAAGTATCCTCGCTCTATCATACATTTATCCATTTTAATCTTTTCCAAATGTGTTTTTGAGAAATGCAGTTCAACAAATATTAGTTCATTAGAACATAGCATGGATTTTAGTCAGATTAAATAAGCAGCTAAAGCTATTGAAATAAAGAATAATAAAATAAAGTCTGAGTGGAACCATTTCCTGCAAACAGGACATGTTAGCATGCTGTAGATCCTAATTCCAAGTTAAATATAAATATTTTAACATGGAAATACCTTCACATTCAGATGCCTCTGTACTGTACTCTTCATGGTTTGACAGCAAGCGATTGAATTTTTTCTTATGCTCTAAACCAGCTTGTGTTGCTTTGTCTGAAATTGCTGACCGAAAACTCTGAGAGCGTGATACGGAGATCTCAAACTGTTTAATTACTTCCTCATCACTGTCTGAAGATGTTGTTAGCTCCTCATCCTCCCCATAACTGTTCACTAAGAGAAAACATAACACAAGCTCTTGACAATTGTTCCACCCTATATGATACTATAAGCAATGGAAGGGCCAGAGAAAATCATATCTATTTCTGTTCAGTTCAAAACATGGACTTATACTTGAGACTAACTTAATAGTTTGTAGTCAACCTGTTTAGGCTTCTTTATTTGTTTGCCTGAGTGGACAGATTATCTGCTGACCTGTATTTTTACCATCTTGGGAGTTATAAACCTTCTCCTCACTTGTGAACAGTAGAAAAAGAAAGCCTTTATTTAACAGCAATCCATTATTTATCTCCAACCTGCCTAAAGTTAATAATCTATAAACATGCATATATTTCAAAACTGTGAAAGCTCACAGTAAAGTTCACAGGGCATAATGACTGACACCATAAACAAAAATACTAAGCTAACATACTCTAACTCCTCATATCCATATCCTCAGTTCTACAAAAAGGAAGATGACATTCTAATTTATTTTACTTGCCTTTCCAAGGAGAATGTTCAAGGCAAGTAACAAAATAAAACAATCACAGAAGTTATTCATTCATACAACACCAACACACCATTAATGATCAATATTTATAGTGTACCTGGATAGAACTCTAAACTTTGCTTTGAATGCATTACATCTAGTAGTATAGCTAACAATTTGCAGCAATATTATTCAGATTCCACAGGTCTATGCAAATTGTCTTTATATATTCTGTTTATATATTATCTTGACTGATAATATTTAAACAGAAAAAAGGAGGAAGGCAGAATGATTGTCAGTGTCTATAATAATTGGGTAAATTGAGTCCTGAGGATGGGAGGATTGACTTACCCATGACCATATAAACAGCTAAAAAGTGTTATAGGGGCTCTTTTACTAAGCTGCACTATTGTGCTTAGCACGCCCTTATGCGGGTATTTCCCATGCACTAAACCTATTTCTTGCTGTGCCGTGAAAAAGTCTTTTTTGTATTTGTTTCATTTATGGTCATGTGCTAATGTTACCATTACTGCAAACTCCTGAGTTAACCAGTTAGTGCACACTAATCTGCATGTGCTAACTGGTTACTGCTTCCACATTCACTCTCCATCCACTCTTCTCTCCTAACATGCCTCCTCAAAAAAATTACAAAAAAATAAATGCACCCAGAGAAAGAGTAGTGTAGCCAGCAAAGCTCTTCCAAAAAGACAACAGGAGGACGACTGAATAAGAAGTCAAACTTTATTCTTGAAGAGACCTGACACGGCACCGTGTTTCAGCAAAACGCCTGCCTCAAGGTCTAAAACCATACAGTAATAATAGAAATATGAGCAAACATTTACAGCATACAAGATTTAAGAAACCAATAAAACAATAGTTACAAAACTCAATGAAGGTAATTAAAATGACAATATATGCAAATGGTTAAAAGAACACAAACATATATCGAATCTGAACTGTAGCTACTTAAAAGACCAGAAGAAAATAAAGGAAAGGATAAACAGAACTAATAAAATAAAATGTACATATTTTGTGATAAAATAATCAAAACGGACAAAAAGGCAGAAAATGCACCTGTCAGAAAGGTCACAATCAAATGTGGCCTAAGCTGGTCAATTGAAATGCTGTCTGTAAAAAAGAGACAGATAGAGAACAGACTCATTTTCTGAGAGCTAGGAGCTCATTACATTGAGCACATACATAGGACATCTCACCAACTGGGAGATAATCAAACATGTGACACTCAATGCAAAAAACTGGATAGCACCCTTCTAGCTGCTGGACTACTGTCTGCATCTTAGTATTATAGAGTTGTTTAATTAAAACTTCTTAAGGTACTAGGGATATCAGATGAATATAATGAGCCTTAAGATTGGTGTAATTTGTAATTTATTTAGGGTTTGCTTCTTAGAAACTAATTAAATGTAATTAAAACCCTCTTGTTATCTTAATTAGAATAATTGACCAGGGGCGTAGCCAGACACCCAATTTTGGGTGGGCCTGGGCCCAAGATGGGTGGGCAGAAAAACTCCGCCCTGTCCCACAAGTGATTTGGTCTTCTCTCTCTTGCCTGCATACCATATGGTCTCTCAAACATACCCCCCTCCCCCACACACCTTTTAAATAGCAGATTTTCACCGGCAGCAACTAATACACACTGCTCATGTTGGCCCCACAGCCTTCCCTCTGATGTGTTTCCAGATAGACGGGAATACATCAGAGGGAAGGCTGTGGGGCCAGTGTGAACAGTATGTATCAGTCGCTGCTCGCTACAGGTGAAGAACTACTATTTACAAGGTATGCAGGAGGGACGGTTGTTGGGAGTTTTTGGCTGGTGGGGCTTGGGGATCCCTGCCAGCCACATCATAGGTGTGTTGCTACTGGGTGGGCCTGAACCCAAAGTGGGTGGACCTGGGGCTATAAGATATAAGAGAGGAGAAAGAGTGCAAGTTTCAGCACCATAGAACCACAGCGAATTCATACTATTTTCACTAGTAAATTCTATTCCCTTTCCAATGTGTTAGCTCAAAATGAGAGCTCCCTCCAGGATTAAAGCAGAAAAATGGCTTCTGGAAGCTGACTTGAGCCAACCCCCAAGCCAGATGGCATCACCATTGAACAATGGCAACAACTCTTACCCATAGAGAGCTTAACGCACTTGCAGCCTGCTTTTACTAGTTTAAAATGTTAGAGTAGCCTAATTGTTAGTGCAGTGAACTAAGAACCTGGGAACTGGATTCAGTTCTCACTGTAGTTCCTTGTAACACTGAGCAAGTCAGTTAACCCTCCATTACCCCAGGTTCAAAATGAGTACCTGTATATAATGTGTAAACCCCTTTGATTGTAACCACAGAAATGCAGTATATCAAATCCCATCCCCTTTCCCTTTTAAAGCAAGTATTGCAGATTGGAATGCTGTCATTATTGTTAAACGGAATAACTACATGGGAACTAACACAACAAAGCTATATACTGACTCAGCATTGTTTTAATGTTTCGTAATAAGGTAGCTATGTCCAATATTTTTCAACATTCAATTTTGGAGTAAAAATAGCAAAGAAGAAAAAAGCAGTCAGAAAGTACTATTATAATAGAGATGATTCCAAAATGCCACTGCCTACCATCTCTTTTCCCTGGTATACCCTTCCTATTCCTGATTGATTGTGTGTGGTTCTCTTCTATCCTGGCACATCATGATTATTTTGTTTTATTGTGTACACCGCTTAGAAGCCAGTTCCTGGCATGTACATTATATCAAATGTTTATAAATAAATACTGTTCTAATAACACTTGTATACTGTACATGTTGAAGTCTTAAGAAGCGTAATATTGATTCCAGAAATAAAGCCATATATTACTTGCACTAAAAAGATGCACAAACACAGACAGAAAGTTCACAGGTATCAAGGGAATTTTCCCATTCTCTGTCTACAATAACAACTTTTGATAAATCAAGCACATGGAGGGGCATAATCGAACGAAAACGTCTATCTCCATGGGCATTTATCTCCGAGAAGGGGTCCGTGAAGGGGCGGACCGAACCGTATTTTTGAACAAAATAGACGTCCATGTTTTATTCGACAATTTGTGAGCTGGGCATTTTTGTTTTTCAGCGATAATGGAAAATGAAAGCGCCCAGCTCAAAAACGAATAAATCCAAGGCATTTGTTCGTGGGAGGGGCCAGGATTCGTAGTGCACTGGTCCCCCTCACATGCCAGGACACCAACCGGGCACCCTAGGGGGCACTTTTACAAAAACAAAAAAAAAGGTAAAAGAGCTCCCAGGTGCATAGCACCCTTCCTTTGTGTGATGGGCCCCCCAAATCCCCCTCAAAACCCACTGCCCACAAGTCTACACCATTACTATAGCCCTAAGGGGTGAAGGGGGGCACCTACATGTGGGTACAGTGGGTTTGGGGGGGTTGGACGACTAAGCATTAAGCAGCACAATTGTAACAGGTAGGGGGGGATGGGCCTGGGTCCACCTGCCTGAAGTCCACTGCACCCCCTAACAACTGCTCCAGGGACCTGCATACTACTGCCAGGGAGGTGGATATGACATTTGAGGGTGAAAATAAAAAGTTGTGAATCATCATTTTTTGTGGTGGGAGGGGGTTAGTGACCACTGTGGGAGTCAGGGGAGGTCATCCCCGATTCCCTCTGGGGGTAATCTGGTCATTTAGGGCACTTTTTGGGGCCTTATTCATGAAAAAACAGGGTCCAGGAAAAGTGCCCTAAATTCTAGCTACAAATGCATACTTTTTTTCCATTATCGGCGAAAGGCGCCCATCTCTGTTCGGGTGATAACCATGCCCCAGTCCCGCCTTCACCACGCCTCCGACACGCCCCCGTCAACTTTGTACGCTTCCGCGATGGAATGCAGTTGAAAACGTCCAAGTTCGGCTTTCGATTATACCGCGTTATTCGTTTTTGTGAGATAAACGTCCATCTCCCGATTTAGGTCGGAACTTGGGCATTTTTCTCGTTCGATTATAAGCAGGATGGGCTACTAAAGAGCCGCTATAAACTCTAGCACAGAGAGAAATACTGTATCCATTCTTTAAAATGTACAGTAAAAGTGGAGACAGTTCTTTACTGGATACCTCCTTTTAGAAGCCCCAATGCTGCACGATGGCAGCCTATGCTATAATAGAATTTGGGGGCCCAGATTCCATTATAAAATACTATTGTAACATAGACCTGGTGTAACTGTGGGCACCCAAATGCAGCAAGGGCATGCGTAACTTACTGTATTCTGTAAATTGTATGCATATGTGGCAGCCCTACCCATGCCTCTCCCATGTAAATGCTCCTATGGATTTACACACTTATACCACTTATGTGCACCTTTACGGCCAATTTAACACACATAACTTAATTCAATAATGAGCCAATCAGCACTGAAAATTGGTGATAGCAACCAATTATCAGCACAAATTGGCCCTAATTAGGATTTCCGCACATGTCATATTCTATAACGATCTATGCATAAATCCTAATGCGCTGAATTATTTGGGAGCATGGCTAGGGCTGTTCCGGAGGTGTTCCTAAATTTTATGCACATATATATAGAATCACGTCAAACCGTAGATGCCTACAACTAGGTATGTGCAGTTATGCGCTAAGCACAATTCTATAAAGTACGCATACTCCTTAATGAATAAATTTAAACAAACAATTGCAACCGAGGAGTGGCCTAGTGGTTAGGGTGGTGGACTTTGGTCCTGAGGAACTGAGTTTGATTCCCACTTCAGGCACAGGCAGCTCCTTGTGACTCTGGGCAAGTCACTTAACCCTCTATTGCCTACCACATTGAGCCTGCCATGAGTGGGAAAGCGTGGGGTACAAATGTAACAAAAAAAAATAAAAAATACTTCTCTTACAATTTGACATGTCCAGTGCCTTCGACATGGTCAACCATGACATATTACTACACATCCTGGAATACTTTGGAGTGGGAGGCAATGTTCTTAACTGGTTTAGAGGATTCCTAACAACAAGATCCTACCAAGTAACAACTAAAGCAGAGATATCAGCCCCATGGAAACCCGAATGCGGAGTTCCCCAAGGGGGAACCCTCTCACCAACACTCTTTAACCTAATGATGACACCACTAGCCAAACTACTAGACAATCAAAATCTCAACCCATACATTTATGCAGACGATGTTACGATTTACATCCCATTCAAAAATGACCTAAAGGAAATCACCAACGAAATCAACCAAAGCTTCCAAATCCTGCACTCATGGGCAGATGCATTTCAACTAAAACTCAATGCAGAGAAAACACAATGTCTCATAATTGCTTCACAACACAACACAAATAAATTCTCCACCATAACCACTCCAAACTTCTCCCTCCCCGTCTCAAATAATTTGAAAATTCTGGGAGTTACCATTGACTGAAATCTTACACTTGAAAATCACGTGAAGAATACAACTAAGAAAATGTTCCATTCCATGTGGAAACTCAAAAGAGTAAAACCTTACTTCCCAAGGGCAATGTTTCGCAACCTGGTACAGTCAATGGTATTAAGTCATCTGGACTATTGCAATGCACTTTATGTTGGGTGTAAAGAACAGACCATCAAAAAACTTCAAACAGCCCAATATACCGCAGCTAGACTCATATTTGGGAAAACAAAATATGAAAGTGCAAAACCCTTGAGAAAGAAATTACACTGGCTCCCACTTAAGAACGCACCACGTTCAAGATCTGCACAATTGTTCATAAAATCATCTACGGAGATGCCCCGACCTATATGCTAGACCTAGGGGACCTACCACCCAGAAATGCAAAAAATTCTTCCCGCCCCTTTCTCAACTTACACTTCCCCAGTTGTAAGGGATTAAAATACAAACTAACTCACGCGACCAGTTTTTCTTATATGGGTACACAGCTGTGGAATGCACTTCCAACTCATCTGAGAACGATCAACGAACTAACTAACTTCCGCAAATCTCTGAAGACTTACCTCTTTGACAGAGCCTATAATGAGAACCCATAGCTAACCTCAACACAGCACCTTTCAACTTCAGGCAAAATGTATCTCTCTATAATTACTTGATCAAATTTTTTTGTCTTCCTTGACTTCTTTGTAACACCAAAATGTACACTGTGTAACATCATATGTACACTTCACCCTGTATGGTGATGCCACTACAGGTCATTGTAAGCCACATTGAGCCTGCAAATAGGTGGGAAAATGTGGGATACAAGTGAAATAAATAAATAAAGTGCATTAAATTTTCAACACTGATTTTACAGAATTTGGCCCTTAGAGAATAATACTGCCATATACCTGCTATGTGTACACTTAACTGAAAAAGTGCCGGTATTCTGTACACTTACACACTCGAGTGGTGTGTAAATGTGGATGCCCTGTTATAGGATTGCCCTTCACATGGCTAGTATCAACAAAAGAGGCTGTTCAGGTCTGCAACAAACAGCAGGGAACAGAGCACAGAACAGATCAGGAGTCCAGAAAATCTTTTATTGAAAGAGACCCAATGCGGCCAAGCTTCACCAAAATAGCTGCATCAGGGGTTGAACAAAACACTAATAAATAAAACATATAAATACAAAATAAATATAATCCATAAAAATAGTAAATCATAAATCTCAAGCATGTGTTCATGTAAAAAACCTCAGAGTTAAAAACACACCATAAATATGTGAACAATGCATAATAACATGTGATAATGAAAGTACAACAAAAATGTATTTTTTTGCTCAAGTCAGTAATGAGAGAGCTATCCTTAGAATAAATTAACAAAAGAAACCTCAACCGCCTAGGAAGCCTACAAGGATGGCATTCTCCTATAGGCTTCTATCACAGGTTTCATAAGATGCTCTGAAAAAAGTCACAATAGAACACAACCATATTAAAACTTGAACCAAAGTGATATAAAACCACTGAAATGTAAAACAGGCAAAAAGATATACCAGCTTATAATTGAAAGTGATCACCGGCCATCTTCTGACACAAATCGGGAGATGGCCGGCGATTTTTTAAAAGCGGCGAAATCAGTATAATCGAAAGTGGCATTTTTGACTGCATCGCTGCTTTCCCGTCGCTTCGCCGGCGAAAGTTCAAGGGGGCGTATCGGTAGATAAGCGACGGCGGGACATGGGCATGGCTACCAGATGGCCGGCTTTCGTCGATAATGCAAAAAAAAAAAGCGGCGTTAAGCAGTATTTCGCCGGCTTTACTTGGTCCTTTTATTTTCACGACCAAGCCTCAAAAAGGTGCCCCAACTGACCAGATGACCACTGGAGGGAATGGGGGATGACCTCCCCATACTCCCCCAGTGGTCACCAATCCCCTTCCAAACTAAAAAAATAAAACTAAAAACCTTTTTTGCCAGCCTATATGCCAGCCTCAAATGCCGTACCCACCTCCATGACAGCAGAATGTGTTGTATCCTCCGACAGCCTTTCCATGGTTGCGATGTGGCTCTTGGGTGAGCGTGACACCTTTTCTGTTAGGTGCCCTGCAGAGTCACATTAGCAATGCATTGTGGTGGGTGTAGGGTACTGAGCTCTACTCCCCTGGTGCTTTTCCCCCCCTGTTAACTGGGTCAGAGTGTGCCCTGTTTTGTTTCCTGTTGTAGTCCATGCGGTAGTGGCCATTTTTGTAAGCAAGTTTTAGTTCCCTTTCCTGTGTTACCCACGTTAGAGAACATAGTTCTTACCTTGCATGGTGCTGAAAGAGGGCATTGTACACCATTGTGCCAGCTCTGACCTACTGCTAATCTTAGTACCAGGGGACTCTTTGCCAGTGGGGCACAACCTCTGATCTGCAGTTAACTGTGAGTAAACGTGCCTATTTCAAGAAAGGACTTTTTCAGAGAGATTAGTCTTCAGGTGTGAACTGGTATGCCAAAGTTATATAGCAGCAATAAGTCCTAGAGGCTGTATGCAGGTCCCTGGAACAATTTTAGTGGGTGCAGTACATTTGTGGGTAGTGGGTTTGGGGGGGGGTTGGGGGGCTCAGCTCCCAAAGTAAGGGAGCTATGCACGTGGGAGCTTTTCTGAAGTCCAACGCAGTGACCCCTAGGGTGGCTGGTTGGTTTCCTGGCATGTCAGGGGGGCCAGTGCACTAAAAATGCTGGTTCCTCCCACGGTCAAATGCCTTGAATTTGGCCGGGGTTTGAGATGGCCGACATAACTTTCCATTATCGCTGAAAAACAAACCCGGCCATCTCAAACCCGGCGAACTCCATGGCATTTGGCCGGGCTAAACCGTATTATCGAAAAAAAGAGATGGCCGACCAACCTTTTCGATAATACGGTTCCGACCAGCTGTAGCGCCACCGCCAACACAGATCGCCGGCGATCTATTTGGCCGGTGACGTTCGATTATGCCCCTCCAATATACCAAACGGAGTCACAAACCAATGTGCAGTGTGCATGTGTTATATAGTGGAATATCATGTAAATAGTGGAGTGAAGCAAGCAGTCACTGTAATTAATGGTGGCTATCTACAAAACAAAACACATGTCAAATCCAAAAGGACACATTTTGGTGAACGTGGCTATGTTGGGTCTCTTTCAATGAAGAATTTTTTGGACTCCTGGTCTGTTCTGTGTTCTGTTCCCTTCACATGGCTATCCACTCTCACAAAGAGAAAATTCTGGTGCCTACCTTTTAGAACTGGGCCACAGGAGGGAAAGAAAGTTAGAAGCTCAGCAGTAAGATTTATATTGTATTCAATTTATGAATGGTATAACAATATAAAACTTGATGCACACTTTTATTTGGCAGCTTGACCTCCTTAGTACTATGAGACTACTGCTAGGGGGTATCAGAGGTGCCATTTTGAGCCTGAGAACTGGTCAGGGCAGGTACATTCAGAGATTGCTCCTGTTTGTCAGTGTAGTTTCCCTGCTTTGGTGGGGGAGGCAGTGTTAGGAGCTCAGATTAGTGGTGGTGAGGAGAACTTCCCTCTCCCAGATTGGCATCTGTTACCCTTCACTTCTCTCTCCCCCTCCCTCTGGCTTTTACTTTTCTCTCCACTCCTCCCCCAGACATTCCACACTCACATACCCACTATCACTTGCACTCCTCCCCCTCCTTCCAGGCCTGCTGCCAGGAATCTCAAGCTTCCCAACTGTTCAGTTGTAGCTGCAGCAGGGTGATACAATAACATATATCTATCTATAGATAGATAGATAGATAGATAGATAGATAGATAGATAGATAGATAGATAGATAGATAGATAGAGAACAAATTTTGAACACTTTGAAGTCGTTTCATTTACATACACTGTTTCTCTGTGGGATTGTATATTGTTGAGTGACCGCTAGTTTCCTATTGAAATTGTTTATCCTCTCTGTTTGGTTGGTGCGGACCAGTGCTAATGGCTACCATGGATAAAAGGTAACCAGTGCTGTAAAAACCCTGCACTAGCTGCTTGACACAGGTATGGGTGATTTGCAGGTGTGACGGGGGGTGGAGGCAGCTAGCATGTGGACCAATACCACACACTAGTTATTATGACTGCTAATAGTGTGGCTGCACTTAACACTACATCAAAAGTGCATCCAGTAATGCAGGTGCCCCACCTTCCTCGGAACAGTTGGCTGCTACAGTGGCCATTCCCCCTTTCTAGTACTTCCCCCTGACAATACCCCCATGCTCCCTCAAATGACTCCCCCCCACCCAATCAGATCCCCTAGAAGATCCCCCACCACCCACTTATCCCTCTCCAAACCCCTCCCCTAAAAACAACCCTGTAGTTAAGCCCCCTTCTCAGCACAAAGCTCCCCCCCTTCTCCTTCCCAGCCCTCCCCCCACTCCCCAACCCCACAAAAACCCATATTCTTGTCGTCTTTCCTTGCTTTCCAGATATTTATTTTCTTTTTTCCTTTGTATGTGTTTTGTATTACTGTACCTATACTATTCTCCTCTCCATCCTCACTCACAAAAACCCCTTATTCCTCACCTCACTTATCCTTCTCTATCTCTCCATAATTCCCTCCTTTTATCTCTCTTGCTTCTCTTCCTCCATTCCCTCCTTGCTTCTTTCCTCCACACCACTCTCTTCCATCTTTCTTTCAATCCTACTCCTTCCCACTCTTTCTTCTCCTCACCATTCTCTCAGCTCTTTTTCTTTTCTGCTCATCTGTCTCTTTTGCCCCTTCATCACACTCCCTCTCCTCTTGTCTTTACCAATTTCTCTTCCTTCCACCTTTTCTCCTTCCTTTATCTCCCCCTCCCCAATCTTTCCCCTAACTCTCTCTTCCCATCTTTCAACTTCTCCTCTCTTCTGTTCCCCCACGCATTCTCTCCTTCTTTCTCTTTTACTCATTCTTCCTGGCACACTCTCTTTCTCCTGCTCTGTCCCTCCCAGGACTCACTCACAATCTCCCTCCTTGACATATTCTCCCTACCCTCTTGTACACTCTTTATCTTCTCCCTACCTTTTCTCAGGTGTTGTCACTCCACCCTTAATTCCTCCCTCTCCCAGCAGACTGTCTCCCTTTGAACACATTCTGTACCCCTCAGATTCGGAATCTCTCCCTCTCCCCTTCCCCTCTAAGGTGTAGCATCTTTCTCTCCCCTCACCCACAACAGGCCAACATCTCTCAGTCTCCTTCCTCTCACAGCCATAGTCAAACAGTAAAAACATCTAGCTTTCCTTTTCGATTATGGCTGTAAGATGGACGTTTTTTTTAACTGAAAATATCATTTTCAAAAATATAGCCATACAGGTAGCCCTACAGAATAGAAGTTTAGCCTAATGCAATGGCGTTCCTGGGGGGGGGGCGATGGGTGCGGTCCGCCCCGGGTGCATGCCGCTGAGGGGGGGGTGCCACACACCTGTCCGCTACGTTCGTTCTGTGCTCCCTCTGCCCTGGAACAGGTTACTTCCTGTTCCGGGGCAGAGGGAGCATGGAAACGAACGAAGCGGACAGGCGCGCGGCACCCCCCCCCCCCCCAGCGGCGTGCACCCGGGGGGGTTCCTTCACCGGGGGGTTCCTTTCGCTGGGGGGAGGGTCGCGCTGTACCCGGGGGGCGGGGCGCATCGGCGATCCGCCCCGGGTGTTAGCCCCCCTAGGAACACCACTGGCCTAATGGTTAGTGTAATGGACTGTAAAACAAGGGGCACAGGTTCAAACCCTAATATAATATTTTTAAATTTATAAATGTGATCCCTCCAGAACCTGAAAAATACCTACTGTACCTGAATGTATACCACTTCAATAGCCTTCAGGCTTGCAAGTGTCTTATATATTTAAGTACAGAAGGTAATTTTTTTTTTCTAGTTGTTTTAGAAGGCTAAGAATTATTTAAAAATAAAAGTTGGAGTAGGATTTGAACCTCCCTTGGCTTATAGCCCACTGCATTAACCACTAGGCTATTTACTACTTTATTCAGAATTGCTGTAATACCTACAGCAGTTTCACTTTCAGGGGAGAGGGAAGGGACCAGCAACCTCTGAGGGTTTAAGAGGGGGTCATTCCTTAATCCCTCCAGTGATCAACTGCTCAATCAGAGCACCTTTTTGTAACTTGGACGTTACTGAAACAGGTCATTACTTCCCATCTGAAAATCCCTATTGTATATCCTACTTTTGGGCCCTCTCTAGTCCCACCTAGAAACATGCCCCCTTGCTATTTGGATGAACTGCAGTATGAGACATCCAAATTCTGAATTACCAAAATCAAGATTTGGATTCTTTTTAGTAGATGGATGGGTTTTTTTAAGGAATTTTATGATGTCCATCTGCTTTGAAAATGAGCACCATAATTTTCTTTTGTATCACAAGTGTTGTATGTTCCCTTAAACCAATAGGTCCCATAGAGAATCCAATTTTAATTTTCTAACTATATAAGTAGTTTTTATTACCTGCATTTTAGAAAAGTAAATTTCTCTGAAATTGAAAAGTACAGTTAAAAATCAAACTTCTCGGAAAGTCACGGCAAAACAAATCATTTTATCTGCTCATGTATCTTAACTTCAATTAGCTTTAATATAATAATTGTACACCAGAAAGCTGCGTTTTGAAAATGACAGCAAAACTAACAGCAACTCCAAGAGGTTCATCTCTTATTCATTACTGTCTGTGGATGCTAAATGAAGCGTGTCTATTTTCTCTCTTGCATTACCACTGACAACCAGGTCTTCAATAAGTGGCCAGAAAAGGTTGCCATGGAAACAAAAAGCATTCAGCATATCTCTTGTTTTCTTCCAATTTATCTAAAATATGGAACATTACCTGAAAGAAAAATCAAGATGTAATGCTTGAAAAAAAATAAAAAATATATATACACAAGCAAAAAAAAAACAAACCTGTAAAAAGTCCATTAGTGTCCCTTCTACTAAACATCACTTTAAGAAAGACTGCCAGGAAAGTCATATATGCTTGCCGTGGAGGGGCATAATCGAACGTCGCCGGCAATCTATTTTGGCGGCAGCGCAACAGCTGGCTGGAACCATATTATCGAAAAAGATGGCCGGCCATCTTTTTTTTCGATAATGCGGTTTAGCCCAGCCAAATGCCAGAGTTCGCTGGGTTTGAGATCGCCGGTTTTGTTTTTCAGCGATAATGGAAAAAATGCCGGCCATCTCAAACCCGGCAAACTCCAAGGCATTTGGTCATGGGAGGAGCCAGCATTTGTAGTGCACTGGTCCCCCTGACATGCAAGGACAGCAACCAGGCACCCTAGGGGGCACTTCTAAAAATGTTCTTAAAATACACAAATAGTTCCCAGGTGCATAGCTCCCTTACCTTGGGTGCTGAGCCCCCCCCCCAAATCCCCCCCAAACCCACTCCCCACAACTCTACACCGTTACCATAGCCCTTATGGGTGAAGGGGGGCACCTACATGTGGGTACAGTGGGTTTTGGGGGGGTATGGAGGGCTCAACACTTAGCACCACAAGTGTAACAGGTGGGGGGGGGGTGGACCTGGGTCTGCCTGCCTGAAGTGCACTGCACCCATTAAAAACGTCTCCAGGGACTTGCAGTCAGGGAGCTGGGTATTACATTTGAGGCTGGCATACAGGCTGGTAAAAAAAGGTTTTCATTTTTATTTTTTTAGGGTGGGAGAGGGTTGGTGACCACTGGGGGAGTACGGGGAGGTCATCCCCCATTCCCTCCGGTGGTCATCTGGTCAGTTGGGGCACCTTTTTGAGGCTTGGTCATGAAAATAAAAGGACCAAGTAAACCCAGCAAAATACTGCTTAACGCCGCTTTTTTTCCCATTATCCGCGAAAGCCGGCCATTACTACTACTACTACTACCGTGTTTCCCTGAATATAAGTCTTATATTAATTTTTGCGCCCAAAAAGGCGCTAGGTCTTATTTTCAGGGGATGTCTTAGTATTTCGGGGAAACACAGTTGGCCCACCCACCTTCCCTCCGTCGCTCCTGCGCTCCTGCGAACTGGAAGGAAAGTGAAAGGAGGCTTAAGTTCAGGTTAGTTTCGGAGCGACGGAGGGGGGTGGGGTCCGGCGACAGTGTCAAAAGCAGCGGAAAGATCAAGAAGAATGAGGATGGAATATTGACCTCTGGATTTAGCCAGTAATAGGTCATTGGAGACTTTAGTAAGCGCAGTTTCGGTTGAGTGGAGAGGGCGAAAACCAGATTGTAGTGGGTCAAGAATAGCATGTGAGGAGAGAAAATCAAGGCAGCGGCGGTGAACAGCACGTTCAAGTAATTTGGAGAGAAAAGGAAGGAAGGAGATGGGTCGGTAATTAGAGGGACAAGTAGGGTCGAGTGAAGGCTTCTTAAGGAGAGGTGTGACCACAGCATGTTTAAAGGCAGCAGGGACAGTCGCAGTGGAAAGTGAGAGGTTGAGAATGTGACAGATAAAAGGAATAAGAGCAGGAGAGATGGCATTAAGAAGGTGGGTGGGAATGGGATCAGAGGAACAGGTGGTACATTTTGAGGAAGAAAGGAGAAGTGTAGTTTCCTCAATAGTAACTTCAGGAAAGGAGGAAAGGGAATGAGGGGAATGAGAGAGAGGGGAACGGACTAGTGGAGGGAGAGGTGGTGAGGTAGAGAAAGCAAGGTTTATCTTTTGAACCTTGTTGTGAAAGAATTCAGCAAGGGTCTGAGGAGATAATGAAGGGGGAGTTGGGGGAGGGGGCACCTTGAGGAGAGAGTTCAATGTGGTGAAGAGAAGTCGAGGATTAGAGCCAAGAGAGTTGGTCAGTTGGATATAATAATCCTGTTTGGCACGTAAAAGAGCAGATTGGAAGGAGGTCAGCATGAACTTAAAGTGTAAGAAATGAGCAAGGGCCCGAGATTTCCGCCAGAGGCGTTCGGCGGAGCGGGTACAGGAACATAGGTAGCGGATATTAGAAGTCAGCCAAGGTTGGGGTTTTGTACGCCTTACTGGGCGGGTCATCAAAGGTGCAAGAGTGTCTAAGGCAGAGGATAGAGTATTGTTGTAAGAAGAAACAGCCTCGTTGACAGACGTGGATGGTGCCACATTAGAGAGGAGGTTTGAAACATGGGAGGATAGAGATGAAGGGTCAATATCATGAAGATTCCTAGATAAATTAGATAAGATAGGACGGGACTGGGAGGGAGGAGATTTAAGTGTGAAAGTTATAAGATGGTGATCAGAGGAGGGAAGATCAGAGGCAAGGAAACTAGAAGGTGAACAGTTGGAGAAGATGAGATCAAGACAGTGACCATTTTGATGAGTGGGGGAGGTGGAGCATAGTTGGAGATTAAAGGAGGACGTTAAAGCGAGTAACTTGGAAATATAAGAGTTGGAAGGATCATTAGCAGGAATATTAAAGTCACCAAGGATGAGAGAGGGGAGGAAGGATCATGGAAGAAGGCAAGCCAGGCGTCAAAGTCACTGAGAAAGGATGAAAGGGACTTATCAGGGGGACGATAAATGACCGCTATTCGAAGAGGCAGAGGAGAGAAAAGGCAGATAGAGTGGACTTCAAAGGAGGAAAAACAGTGAGATTGAGGTGGAAGAAGGGGTTGAAATCTGGAGGAGGGAGAGAAAAGTAGTCCAACACCGCCCCCACGGCCAGCAGGGTGAGGAGTATGTGAAAATAGATAACCGCCATGGCACAGGGCTGCGACTGAAGCAGAGTCATCAGGGCAGAGCCAGGTTTCTGTTATGGCGAGCAGATGGAGGTGACGCGAGATAAAGAGGTCCTGGATATAGGCGAGTTTGTTACAGATAGAGCGGGCATTCCATTCCATTCCTCTCGAACCTCATCTCTATTTCTCTACTCCCCTCCTCTTCTCTGCCCTTCTCTTGCGCCCTATGGCCATCTGGTAGCCACGCCCATGCCCGACCATGTCCCGCCTTCACTACATTGCCAACTTGCCCCCTTGAACTTTCGCCGGTGCGGCGACGGGAAAGCGGCGATGGTGTCAAAAAAGCCACTTTTGATTATACCGATTTTGCCGCTTTTGAGAGATCGCCGGCCATCTCCCAATTTATGTCGGAAGGTCGCCGGCGATCACTTTCGAAAATAAGCCTGATAGTTACCTTGCCCTCTACCTTATGTTCCTACCCGTAACCTCCGCTCTCAAGACAAATCCCTCCTTTCAGTACCCTTCTCCACCACCGCCAACTCTAGGCTCCGCCCTTTCTGCCTCGCCTCACCCCATGCTTGGAATAAACTCCCTGAGCCCATATGCCAGGCCCCCTCCTTGCCCATCTTCAAATCCTTACTCAAAGCCCACCTCTTCAATGTCGCCTTCGGCACCTAACCACTATACCTCTCTTCAGGAAATCTAGACTGCCCCAACTTGACATTTCGTCCTTTAGATTGTAAGCTCCTTGAGTAGGGACTGTCCTTCTTTGTTAAACTGTACAGCGCTGCGTAACCCTTGTAGCGCTCTAGAAATGTTAAGTAGTAGTAGTAGTTAAAACCAAACCTATTGACACTAGCTTCTTTGAACGATAGTGCATCCCAGTCCTAGTAAACCTTGAGATGAAATGGTAGCACCCTGCCACCTGGCTCAACACTAGAAAAGGTAGGCTAAGGCCAGTCCTGCTTTTACTCCCCTCTACATTCATGGATGTGTAGTTACTGCTCTTCTTGGAAAACAACTTGAGATGCCAGTTGTGATAAATAAGAGGCTGTCCTAGCTGGGGCAGGCCACTAGATGACGCTGTTCCCCTAAAAATGTCCAGGATGTCCAGGTGAGCCACTAGAGGGAGCCATTAGGGGCCGGGAAGGTGGAGGTCTCTAGGACTGGGGAGAGTCCTGGGATGGCTACAGGTGCAGGCGGTGATGGGCTGGGTCCTGTTTAGCTATTAACCACTTTATACCCCACCTGAGTTGTGAAAGGAAGAGAAGAGAGCTGGTAGCTGAAGCAAGAGGGTCTCCCTGGAAAGAACTGGCTAAACCCTATGGACTTGTGGTGGACTGTGTGCTCAAGGAAGAAAAACAGGCTGGGGTAAGAAGTCCCTAAAGCATTAGTGTTGGACTGTGTAGCCTCAGTACTTAGAGGAACTGTGTGTTCAAAGAAAGGACTGCGAGTCTAAAGAAAGAAAGGACTGGATGTCCAAGGAAGGAAGGACTTGGTCTCCAAAGAAGAAGTGGGGCTGTGTGTCCCAGTACTGAGAAGCAGGCTGCAAAGCCTGGGGTTAGAAGTCCCCAAAGTATTGAGGTTAGTGCTGAGCCCAGGAATCTGTGAGGGGAGGCTCAGTGTGAAGATATGTGAATGTATAAAGTATTTAAGCTAGAAGAACTGTGCCCAGGGGCTGGAATAAAGAATTGCCTGAATATGCTGTTGGTAAGACCTGTTTAATTTTGCCTCTGGAGAACCAGGTCACCCTGAGCGTAAAAGGGTAACATGCTAATCTGCATACAATTTGCATACTGAGAACCAGCTTACCCTGAGTGAAAAAGGGGCCCAGGAGCTTGAGGTTGGATTGCTCAGGATGCTGGGACAAGACTGGTTGGAGTTCTGCTCAGAGGCCACAGGCCAATGAGGACTGCTTGAGAGTTGGAGTAGAAGCCTCATCTTCACACAGTCTATATAGGAGGAGGAGCGTCCTAGTGGTTAGGGTGGTGGACTCTGCTACTGAGGAACTGAGCTCAATTCCCACTTCAGGTACAGCTCCCTGTGACTCTGGGCAAGTCACTTAACCCTCCATTGCCCCAGGTACAAACAAGTACCTGTATATGTAAGCCACATTGAGCCTGCCATGAGTGGGAAAGTGCAGGGTACAAAATGTAACTAAAAAAAATATATGCCCTAAACTCAGTCTTCAAGGGCTATAACCCAGCTAAATGAATATGAATGTGTGTCTAGAGTGGAAGCAGTGTATGCAAATAGATCTCCTGCATATTCATTATGAAAATCCTGAAAACCTGACTGGGTTTATGACCTTAAGGACAGATTTAAGATACGGTAAGTGCAAAAACATACTGCACTTTAGTAAACATGTTCCAAAGTATTTTGTTTACAAGTTACCACCCTAATGAGTGACTGCAATACAAAACTGTGCAAAATCACTCATTAACTATGAAGACACACAATTACACATGAAAATCAATTTTCAAAAACCATATAACAAAAATTTAAGAGCTATATAATTTAGCATTTTGCTTTAAAGTCCATTGGAAAGCTATGCACAATATTTTACTCCTGGGCTTATTTGCATATACTGCCCAGTTGCAAAGTCATGCCAGCTAAAATCAAAATATGTACCCATTTTAGTGTACTGACCTCCATGTTGGTTTTCTTGCATACATGGAGAGTATTTGACAGTATGGTGCTTATTTTCGAGGCTCTATTCATGTTTTGGATGTCTAAAAACCAGTATTTGGACATCCATATTGCATGAACATCAGAATACCAATTTTATAAAACTAGAATATGGACATCTAACACTGCAGTTCATATGCAAAGGACAGTAGTCTGGGTATGTTTTGGGTGGGACTAAGGAGGAGTCACACGATTTAGTCCTGGTACTTGGCATGTCTAGGTTGCAGAAAGGTGCTCTGATTCACTGAATGGAGATAAAAGCACAGTAGGTATCCTGTTCTAAAATAAATGTGAGATTGATGTCCATTTTGGATGTACTGACTGGGACATCCACATTCTGAGTTGGATGTCCTTTCTAAAATGCCTCTCCACATATGCATGTATACCAGTACATGTGTGTAAAATGCCTCTATAGAACTACCCTACTCAGAACACATGTACTTGCATGTAACTTTTGTACAGGGGTGCTTTAGGGCAGAGTTGGGGCAAAGTTACAATCTCTGCATGGATTTTATGCACATTTTATGCTTATGTGTATTATAAAATCTTAATATACCACCTTATCTGATATGCAGGTCAAGGTCATTTACAAGAACATATTTAATATTATAGGAAAAGAATGCGATTAAAATAGGACAGATAAAGTAAGTTAAAGGGGAACCCCTAAATAATAGGCCTTGTGATTTAAGCAAAGGACTTTAAACTGAATAAAGAAATGAATAGGCAACAAATGTAGTTTAAATAAAGGGGAGGCATGATCAAAGTGTTGTGTGATGATTCGCAATATTTTGAAGACTCTGTAAACACATAAGTTGAAATTGGGTCAATCCTGCATAAAGAGGAATGCAAATAGTCGAGCTGGTATTAATATATGCAGTTTCACTTTAGGCACAATTTATGCAATATTTCTGTTGGTATTTTATAAAGACACGTGGAGGGGCATTTTCAATATAATGTCTAAGCTGGACTTTGGAGGTTTTATGATAAACATACCAAATCTGAATAGCAAATGTAACCACTTTCCAAACTGAAAATATCTATCTTTTTTTTTTTTTCCAAAAATACCATTTGTAACAAGGTTTTGTGCTCTCTGCATCTTTTCAGGCCATTTTTGAAAAACAAAATGCACAAGTGAAAAACGTAGAAAATCAAGCCATTGGGATGTAGGAGGGTCCAGCATTTTTAGCAAACTGGTTCCCCAAGACATCCCAGAAAAGCAATGGGGCACCCCAGGGGGCACTGCAATGGACTTCATATAAATGCTCTCAGTTACACATCTCACCTTTGCTCCCTTTTCTTGTCTGCTGAACCCTCCAAAACCCACCCAAAACCCACTACCCCCAAATGTACACCACTAAAATAGCCCTTATGGGTGAAGAGGGCACCTATATGTGGGTACAGTGGGTTTCTGGTGAGTTCTGCAGGGCTCACAGTTTCTATCACAAGTGTAACAGGTAGGGAGAGGTATGGGCCTGGGTCCACCTGTCTACAGTGCACTGCACCCACCACTACACTACTCCAGGGACCTGCATGCTGCTCTAATGGACCTGGCTACAACATCTGAGGCTGTCATAGAGGCTGGTGAGTACTATTTTTATTCACATTTTTGAGGAGTGGGAGGGGGTCATCCCTGACTCCATCCAGTGGTCATTTGGTAATCTACGGCACCTTTTTGTGCCTTATTCGTTCTGAAAACAGGTCTAGACCAAAACATAGTAACATAGTAAATGACAGCAGATAAAGACCTGAACGGTCCATCCAGTCTGCCCAAAAGTCACACTCATTATCAATTTTTCATTAAATCAACAATGAATGTGATATTATATATTTTATCACGAGTCTTTATTTGGCGTTTCTGGGACATAGACCATAGAAGTCCACCCAGCTCTGTCCTTATGTTCCACCTACTGGAGTTGCCGTCAAAGCTCACTCCATCCTATCCAAATCTGTCTTGTCATTTGCAGGACCCAAACTGTAAAAGTCTTCCCAGCACTGTCCTTGGTTTTAGCTACTGAAGTTGCCATTGAAGCCCTTTCCAGCCTATCCTAAACTGGATTGCCATATACAGACACAGACCTACAAAGTCTGCCTGGCATTGGCCTTAGTTCTTCACAGCCGGAGTAGCCATCCAAGTATCACTCAAGCATTCACCCCCTGCAGCCATTTAAGGTTTTTTTTTTTTTTTTTTCAAATTTATTTTTGTTTTCTACCATCTATTTTCTAAATAAGGTTCCTCTGTGTTCATCCCACGACTTTTTGAATTCCTTCACTGTTTTTGTCTCGGGAGGGCTTTCTAGGCATCGACCACCCTCTCTGTGAAAAAGAATTTCCTGATATTACTCCTAAGTTTATCACCCCATAACCTCAGCTCATGTCTTATGTTTTACCTTTCCCCTTCTCTGGGTGAGACTTGTTTTGCCCTAGACTTTTTCATTTTGTTCCGTTAGGCCCTAGCGCACCCTAATCCCTCCATTGCCCCATGTAAGCCGCATTGAGCCTGCCATGAGTGGGAAAGCACGGGGTACAAATGTAACAAAAAATAAAAATAATTCCGCTTTCGAAATGCCCCCATCATGCCTCTTTGTGATTTGGATGCACTGCAAATGAAATGCATAGATGTCTGCAAAATAGGTTTTGAAAATACCGATTTGGATGCTTAAAGAAGAAATCCATCCAATTGGTGCTTTATGACACTTTTTGGATGTTTTTCTCTTTCGAAAATGAGCAAGGTAGCTGTCTATGGCACTCATTTTCAAAGGCTGAAGTGGACATTAATGTGCTTAAAGCATTCAAACCCTGATTTTGCAAAGGCAGGATAGGGAAATCCACCACGGCAGTATGTCTAAATAGCAAGGGAGGGTGGTGGTCTGGGCGTGTTTTGGGGAGGACTAGGGAGGGCCTGAAATCTGGACTAACAGCAATTACAGAAGGGGAAGAAACGTCCTTGTCTTATTTAGACCTGTTTCAGGAATATTCAGGTTACATAAAGGTGCTCTGATTGAGTAGCTGTCTACTGAAGAGATTTATTTTTACTTATTTATTTATTTATTTATTTATTGCATTTATACCCCACTCTTTCCCGCTCGGTATCAGGCTCAGTGCGGCTTACATAGTATAGAATTACTTAGTATCACAGAAAGAACACAGCTGTAGCAATAGTAGAGGTATGATGTGGTTGTTAGGAAATAGGTTGAGATAGGTGAAATGGGCAGGGGATGCAGGGGTAGGAGAGGTAGGAGTGGTGTAGAGTGGGTTCATAGGTTAAGTCTGGTCATTTGGGTAGGCTTGTTTGAAGATTAAGGCATGACACCTCCTTTATCCCCCATTGGTTAGTGTCCCCCCCCCCCCCCCCCTCTCCTGAAAGTGAAACTGGAAGAGGATATCAGGCGCTATGACAGCTTCAAGAACAATGGGCATTCTTGACAGACCAAAAAGTAGACCTGAAGGATAGCCTAGTGGTTTGTGCAGTGGACTGTAACCTGAGGGATATAGACTCAAACCCCACTTCAACTCTGTTTTACTTTGAATTGTGAGCCCTCCAGAACAGAAAAATACCTACTGTACATAAATATATAAGATACCTGCAAGTCTGAAGACTATTGAAGTGGTCTACATTCAGGTACAATAGGTATTTTTCTGTTTCTGGAGGGCTCACAATTACAAAAACAAACAGTTAAAGTGGGATTTTACCCTGAGACTCTTAGTTTACAGTCCACTGCACTAACCACTAGGCTGACCTGCTCTACATGGAAGTCTATGTGGCCATTTTCTAAGAATCCTGCTGTATACAGACATCCATGTCCCTTGTTTTCCCCTGTTCAGAATTTGGATGTTTCAGTTTTTAAAATGGATGTTCATGCTGGACACCTTCCGCGTATGGACATCCATCTCATATATTTTTGAACTGGTTGTATCCTGATCAAAAATACATGTGAGATGGACATCCATTTGGGATGTTCTGACCTGGACATCCCATGTCTTTATAAAATAAGCTACAAATAGGCACCTTCTTGCCCTCTCAGTGTAGTTATAAAGAGGTGGGTTTTAGAAAGGATATATAAATTGTAATTGAGAAGTCCAAGTCAGGACATCTCAAGTTCTGCTAGTATTTTAGAACATGATCTACTGGCATTGAGCTTGGTTTACGACACATGGTGACGTGGAGGGGCATTTTCGATATGACGTCTAAATCTGAGTTTGGACGTTTTACACAAAGCGTCCAAATTCTGAACAGGGAAGAAGGTCATTTTCAAAAAAGAAAAACATCTATCTTTTTTTTTTTTTTTAAATACTATGGACGTTTTGTATTTTGGACGTTTTGTGATTTGGACGGGGGGGGGGGGGAGGTTGGTCTGTTTTGGAAAAAAAATGTACAAGTGCAAAACGTACAAAATCAAGCCATTGGGTTGTAGAAGGAGCCAACATTTTTAGTAGACTGGTCCCCCTGACATCCCAGCACAGCAATAGGGCTCCCTAGGGGGCATTGCAGTGGACTTCGTAAAATGCTCCCAGGTACACATTTGACCATTGCTCCCTTACTTTGTCTGCTGAGCCCCACAAAACCCACTATCCCCATCTGTACACCACTACCATAGCCCTTACGGTTGAAGGGGGCACCTATATGTGGGTACAGTGGGTTTCTGGTGAGTTTTGGAGGGCATGCAGTTTCCTCCACAATTGTAACAGGTAGGGGGAGGTAGGAGGCTGGGTTCACCTGTCTGCAGTGCACTCCAGGGACCTGCATGCTATTCTGATGGACCTGAGTATAACATCTGAGGGTGGAGCAGAGGCTGGCAAGAAATGTTTTTCATCACATTTTTGGGGGGTGGGTGGGAGGGACCATTGGGGGAATGAGGGGAGGTCATTCCTGATTTCCTCCAGTGGTCATCTGGTCATTTAGGGCACCTTTTTGTGCCTTATTCGTAATAAAAACAGGTCTAGCTCAAAAAGTCTTAAGTTTTAGTCCTGGACGTTTTTGTTTTGTTCCATTATAGCTGAAAAACTTCTAAGAAACGCCCCCTTGAGATTTGAACGGACTTCTGACAGACATCAAAGAAAAATGTTAAAAAATAGCTTTCAAAAATACTGATTTGGACGTTTTTGTGAGAAAAACGTCCAAATGCAGACATGTCACTTTTTAAACATTTTTCTCTTTTGAAAATGAGCCTGATGGTCATTTATGCACCGATTATGTGCAGCAGAAGCATCCATTTTAGAATCATAAGTGTCTACAATATGAACAGGTCAACATGGGCACATAAACATTTATATTATGAAATAATAACAGACATTTATGTGGCAATTCATAAACATTTGTCAACCATTTTGAAAAATCATAAACTTCTATTTTTTTCTGAAGCTGTCACAGAGCCTGGTATCCCTTGCCAGTTTCACTTTTGGGGAGGATTAAGGGGAGAAGTTCTCCTAATCCTTCCAGTGGAGCGCTTCACAATAGGAGCACTTTTCTGAAACCTAGACATCTTGGGTAGCAGGTGTAAAACCTAATGTTAATCTTTTTGGACATAGACATGCATTCCAATTTTGAAATGCAGAATATACAATTATTTTTTAGGACCACCCTAGTTCTACCCAAAACGTGCCCAGACCATACCTCTTTACCATATTCACTTTTAGAACTTTAGACATTTATATACTGGCTTTGTAAAACCAGGATTTAGATGTTTATCCAATATAAACATCTACATGCTGGATTATGCAAATCTTAAACCCACATAGGGCTTCTAAAATAAGCACCAAAATCACCCTCATATTGCTTTAGAAAGGCATTTTGGTCAGGTTGAAAGCATGCATCTTTAAACATTTATTAACCTCATTCAACTATCATTTCTACCCATGTATGTCCCTGGTTTTCTATTAACTAATATATAGAAAGGAAGGCCAGTAGCTAAGTTGCAAGTGGTGGGCCCGGTTTACTAAAGTGTGCTAGTGTTTTTAGCACGTGCACAAAATTAGCGTGCACTAACTGTGTAGACGCCCACAGGAATATTGTGGGTGCCTACACAGTTAGCGAACGCTAAAAGCACCAACGCGCCTCTAGCGCAGCTTAGTAAATGGGGCCCTTTGATACCACCTGCAACTTTATTTGCTGATCTCTATTTCCTGAGAATGCCCAGACAACAATACAAAATACTGAATGGTGTTGTCCAGGAAGATATATAAATGCAGGGGAGAGGGAGGGGGTGAGGGGGGTCCTGAGACCAGAGAGGTGGGGGGGAAGGGGGTCATCAGACCATAAAGGGGGGCACACACTCACTCTGTCTCTCACATACACTCTCTCTGACACACTCTGTCTAACACACTCTATCTCTCTGTCTCACACACACAGACACTGTCTCTCACACACTCTCTCTCTCTCTCACAAACACACACACACTCTGTCTCTCACACACTCTCTCTCTCTCTCACAAACACACACACACTCTGTCTCTCACACACTCTCTCTCTCTCTCACAAACACACACACACTCTGTCTCTCTCATTCTCTCTCTGACACACACACTCCATCTCTCACACACACTCTCTCTCTCAAATATACACTCCAAGGAAACCCTTGCTAGCGCCCGTTTCATTTCTGACAGAAACGGGCCTTTTTTACTAGTGAATAAATAAATAAATATAGCAGGCTTATTTTTTTTTTCCACTGAGCATTAAGTGAAGGAAGGAAGAGAATTTTCTTTGGTGGTAAGCTATGTTGTTATTTGCTAACAAGATAATAACCCTGCCTTTTGTTGGAACTGTCAGACTAGAGTTGCTAATGGCTGAGGAATGTGCCTGTCCTGTACTTTTCAATTTGTAAGTTTAGTCTCCAGGGCTACAATAGCTCTTGGCAAACTGAGTAATCTTTGACTGTACATTGTGGTTCCTCCCTTAACATCAAAGGAGGAACCATCATGTCTCTTCTAATTCTAGGACTTTTGAAATTGAACATTTAGGTGTTTAGGTGCTGGGGGGGGGGGGGGTACTAATAATATAACAAAATTTCAGGCACACGTAGAGAGGGATTCCAATTTTTATATTAAGAATTTTAAGTTTGCATTCTTTTTCATCATTGTCATCAGTCTCACTGGGGTAAATTTAATATAGGTTGCTAAAAGGTGCCAAAAAACTGGCCACTAAGCTAGTTTTCTAAATTGGCAGAGTTACTCTCCAATTTTTTATAGAATATTAATGTAAGTTCACAGTTATACACAAAACTTTAGGTGCAACCACATATGCCATGCCTAAATGTGGCAGTTGGGTGCATAAATGCAACTATTATATAAAGCACACATAAGAATAGCTGGAGTGTTCCGACATGCCTGTGTTCTTCCATGTTAACATCCCCTTTGCATTTGTATGCGAGAAAAGTTAGGCACACTGTATATGGAATATGAGCATATGTTATTTATGCACACATTGACAAATTAGTGGCAATTAGTGCTTGTTAATGCCAATTATTGGTAATTATTACCAATTTAGTGCCAATTAGTTAATTATGTTACACACACATAGCCCTATTCTAGAGCTGCGCGCCCAATTGCACGCCTAAGTTTTGGCACCATTTATAGAATTTGGAGGGCTGTCTCCCTCATCATCCTCAGCAGTCACACACATTCTCTCTCTCTATTCTATTCCCCCTGAACTATCCTCAGCGCTTTCACTCTCTCTGTCCCCCTCAACATCCACAGCAGTCGCACACATTCTCTATTCGCCCAAATTATCCTCAGCTCTCTCTCTCTCTCTCTCTCTCTCTCTCTCTCATCCACAGTAATCACACACATTCTGTCTTTTTCTCTGCATCTGATGTAGAAAGCTACCTCAAGTCAGAGCACACAGTTACCACGGGTGTACCTGCATGTTACTGGCAGCACAATGCAGAAAGGGACTGAGTGCAGGAGTTAATTTTTGCAGTACACATTAACGCAGACTGCATTAAAATATATAGTAATGTCCATTAAGTATTCCTCAGCAATGCACAGAAAGAAACAGTGACTTTTAACATTTACACTGTGTGAGAATTTTTTCACAGATCCAGGGCCGCATAGAAGGGTTAGTTGAGAGGATCTGGTGCCAGTTTAAGGAGTTTAAATATCAGTTTATCTTTTTTCACTGACCAGAATAAGTACCTGCAACTTTAAAAGACAAATGGAAGATGACAACTCATGTGCACATGTCCAAACAAAAACCTGCTGTTCTCTGCATAAATATCAGCCGTACAAGAAATTTACTGTGGTTTTCGTTTTGTGGTAGAAGCGGCATGGTTTTCTTCTTCGACCCCTCTGTTTCTTTCATCATTCACAACAATTTTGCTCTCTGTCACTTTGTCCCCTCATCATCTTCAACAGTCATACAGTGGAGGAGTGGCCTAGTGGTTAGAGCACCGGTCTTGTAATCCAGAGGTTGCCAGTTCAAATCTGGTTGCTGCTTCTTGTGATCTTGGGCAAGTCACTTAACCCTCCATTGCATCAGGTACAAACTTAGATTGTGAGCCCTCCAGGGACAGAGAAATATCCAGTGTACCTGAATGTAACTCACCTTGAGCTACTACTGAAAAAGGTGTGAGCAAAATCTAAATAAATCTCTTTCTTCCTCTGTGCCTCTCTTTATCAGTCATACACTTTCTCTCTATTTCCCTAATCCCCAGCAGTCACACACATCATCATCCCTAGCACTTACTATCTCTCTCTTCCCCCCCCTCCTTCTTATCAGCAACAGCAGACACACACTATCTTTTGTCATCATCATCATCTCCAACACTCCCTCCACTCAAACCCACCCCCATCAACCTCAATAGTTACATGCAACTCTCTCTTTGCTCCTCATCATCCACAGTATTTATTTATTTTATTTGGATTTTGGTCACACCTTTTTCAGTAGTAGCTCAAGGTGAGTTACATTCAGGTATACTGGATATGTCTCTGTCCCAGGAGGGCTCACAATCTAAGTTTACACCTGAGGCAATGGAGGGTTAAGTGACTTGCCCAAGATCACAAGGAGCAAAGTCACACACTTTCTTTCTCTGTCCCCAACATCATCCCCAGCAGTCACACACTCTTTCTGGCCCTTTATCATTTGCAGTAGTCTATCTCTCTCTCTCTCTCTCTTTCACTCACCCCTTCATCATCCCCAGCAGTCATACACACTGCTCTCTACTCACTGTCTCTCTATTCTGCTCGCCATTTTCAGCTATCATGTACTCTTTCTGTCCCCTTCCATATTTTAAAATATTTTTTTACTTTGTCTTCAATAGTATGTTCTGTAAAAGGCAAATGTATATACATCTCCCCGTGTAAAAGAATACTTAAGTCTAATGCTGGGGTTTACTAAGCCGTTAGCTCAGCTGGCTTTGCACTAGTGCTGACATAGCCACGTAAACAGACCCCTAAATCTCTTGACAGAATGTGGAAACTATAAAATGTTTCTGTCCTTTATTGATTTCTGTTATGTGCTGGGGTCCCCATGCAATTGCTGTTATAAAGGTCTCAAACTATATAAACCCCCAAATTCTATATATGGCGCCTCTAGTTCTGAGCATGGAGCACCCCCTCAGTGTATCTCTTTGCCACCCAATCCAATCACAAAGTCCCTCAGTTCTGTTCCAGGCTCCAGGCCCACAACAGGCTAGCGTTGGATGCCTACCTTCTTCAGTGGGGGACAGGATTTCTGTATACATATCCTCCAATTCCTCTTGTGGGGAAGACTTTGAAAAACTCAAGCTAGACAGAGGGTCCATGATCCTGATCACTCCCTACTGGCCCCGGCAGGTCTGGTTCCCTC
Organism: Microcaecilia unicolor; assembly: GCF_901765095.1. Taxonomy (NCBI): domain Eukaryota; kingdom Metazoa; phylum Chordata; class Amphibia; order Gymnophiona; family Siphonopidae; genus Microcaecilia; species Microcaecilia unicolor. The sequence goes on along the minus strand of NC_044039.1, from coordinate 178,320,249 downwards.
TTCTTCTGGAGTTATCCTCTGAAGAACCGTGGAGATTTGAGTGTTTTCCAACCCTCATCACGCAGAATGAGGGATCTCTTCTGCATCCCAATCTCCAGTCTCTGCTCTCTCAGCCTGGATGTTGAGAACATAGAATTTGCTTCCTTGCATCTTCCTGAGGGTCTCCCCAAAGTCTTGCTGGTTTCCAGAAAAGATTCCACTAAGAGATGTTATTCTTTCAAATGGAGGAGGTTTGCCATCTGGTGTGAGTGCATAGCCCTAGAACCTGTTTCCTGCCCTACACAGACCTTGCTTGAATACCTTCTGCACATCTCTGAGTCTGGTCTCAAGACCAACTCCATAAGGGTTCACCTCAGTGCTATTAGTGCTTATCATCAACGTGTAGATGGTAAGCCCATCTCTGGACAGCCTCTAGTTGTTCAATTCATGAGAGGTTTGCTGTTGACAAAGCCCCCTGTCAAACCTCCACCTGTGTCATGGGACCTCAATGTAATTCTCACTCAGCTGATGAATGCTCTTTTGGAGCCACTTGATTGCTGTTAACTGAAGTACTTGACCTGGAAGATCTTATTTTTGGTGGCTACTTCAGCCACAGGGTCAGTGAGCTTCGGGCCTTAGTAGCGGGCGCACCTTATACTAAATATCATCATAACAGAATAGTCCTCCGCATGCACCCTAAGTTCCTACCTAAGGTTGTGTCAGAGTTCCATCTGAACCAGTCAGTTGTTTTGCCAACATTCTTCCCCCATCCTCATGCCCATCCTGGCAAAAGCACACTGTACACTTTGGACTGCAAATGATCATTGGCCTTTTACTTGGAGTGGACTAGGCCCTACAGACAGTTCACCCAACTTTTCATTTTTTTTGATCCCAACAGGATGGGGTTGGCATCGGAAAATGCACCATTTTTAGTTGGCTGGCATATTGCATTTCTTTCACTTATGCCCAGGTCAGGGGCACAATGTCAGAGCCATGGCTGCAGAGGTAGCCCACTTGAGGTCAGCCTCCATTGAAGAATTTTGCAAGGATGTGACGTAGTCCTCAGTACATACATTCACATCTCATTTCTGCCTTGAGCAGGATACCCGACGTGACAGTGGCTTTGGACAGAAAGTTCTGCAGAGTTTGTTTGGGGTCTAGAGTACTATTCCACCCTCCTAGGCCCATTTTGTTCTGTTCCAGGCTGCATTCTCACTCAGATTGTATATAGTTTCAGGTTAATTACTATATTGCCCTTGCCATTGTGAGGTCCAATTGACCACTGCTGTTGTTTTTGATAAGCTTGGTAGCTAGGGATTCCCACATGTGAGAATTATAGGCCTGCTTGTCCTCGGAGAAAGCGAAGATACTTACCTGTAGCAAGTATTCTCTGAGAACAGCAGGCCTTATATTCTCACATACCCTCACACCTACCCTTGCATTTGTCTCCTTTTTTCTTATGCTCTCACGGCGGATGGGAAGATACTTGCATATGCATGGTGCAGCATGTCTCACACTCAAAGACCTGTTTAAAGCTTCTTATAAGCTCCTAGTTACAAGCTCCAGACCAGCAACATGAACCCGTGTTACCCACATGTAAGAATATAAGGCCTACTGTTCTAGGAGAATATCTGCTAAAGGTAAGTCTCTTTGCTTTCTATTTCCATGGGCTTCTTTGCATTCAGCGCACCACTAATGGTATCACAGCTTTGTAAAAGGAGCCCAAAGTTTGCTCTTTTTCATCTTCTTGATTCACTATCTTCTCCTACTACATAAAATAGAAAGACAAGACTTTGAAAACTGTAACTTGCAATCACGATAAAATGTAAGAAGAATCATATATTGCTACTGCTCCTGCCACACTCCTCATCCTTATTCTATACCATAATAAGGAGATAAAGATCATGGTAGGATATTGATTCGTCCAACATATTTTGTAACTTCAGCCCCATTTCTCCCCCAGTTCCCTGCCCCGTCCCTCCTTGAGCAACTGTATCTACCTAGAAATGTGTTCCTTTATTGATATTTAAATTTCCTAGTAGAGAGGTGTGGTAGCCGTGTTAGTCCACTTTTAAAGGTAATCAATAGAAATAAAACATGGAAAAGAAAATAAGATACCTTTTTTTATTGGACATAACTTAATACATTTCTTGATTAGCTTTCGAAGGTTGCCCTTCTTCGTCAGATCGGAAATAAGCAAATGTTGGTAGATGACAGTATATCTGAGTGAAACATCAAAGCATTTCAGTGACAGTCTAACAGGATGGGGGTGGATAGGTGACAGTCAGGGAGACAGGAAGGTGACAGAGCAATACAACTTACAAAGCAATACAATTTTATGCTTTATAATGGGCTAGAAAACCCAGATCTTTGTTAAGTCCTCTCTGGTGGGTGTCAAAATATTTGATCATTCTGACTTCAAAGGTCTTACGTTCCTGTATTGTTTTAAAGTTCCCTTTTAGGATTCTTACCATGAAATCACTGGTACAGTGTTCTGGTTTTGTAAAGTGCTGCCCCACAGGCGTGACATCTTTATTGGTACTAGCATTTTTCATATGGTGTCTATGTAAATTAAATCTCTTCTTTAGCATCTGACTTGTTTCTCCAATGTAGCAGCCTTCGTTGCATTTTTTTACACTGAATGATATATACCACATTGGAAGATGAGCACGTGAAAGATTCCTTAATGTTGAATATTTTTCCTTTGTGAATGACCGTGGAGTCCTGTGAAATATTTTGGCATAGTTTGCAGCTGGATATATTGCAAGGATGTGTGCCATTCCTTTCTTTTTGAGTCTGTGTTGGGAGCTTACTTCTAATTAGCTTGTGTTTTAAGTTGGGTGGCTGTCGGAAGGCCAGCACTGGTGGGGATGGGAATATCTCTATCAGTAATTCATCCTCCTGGAGTAGAGGCTGCAGATCTTTTATGATTTTTCTTAATTTTTCCAGCTCTGGGTTGTATGTCACTATAAGGGGGATTCTGTCTGTGACTTTTTTTTCTTTGTACTGTAGCAGATTTTCCCTGTGTGTTTTGAGGGAGGAGGCAATATTCTTGGAGATTATTTTCGGGTTGTAGCCTTTCTGTTTGAAGGATGCAGTCATGGTTTCAAGGTGTCTGTCTCTGTCCCCTGGGTCAGAGCAGATACTGTGGTATCTTGTGGCTTGGCTGTAAATAATGGATCTTTTTGTATGTGAAAGGTGGAAGCTAGAGTTGTGCAGGTAGCTGCATTTGTCTGTGGGTTTCTTGTATATGGATGTTTGTATATAGCCATCGCTGATTGAGACTGTGGTGTCCAAAAAGTTGACTTTTTCTGGGGAGTAGTCAATTTTGAATCTGATTGTAGGATAGTATGTATTGAAGGAATTGTAAAATTGTTTCAGAGTTTCTTCCCCCTCAGTCCAAATCATAAAAATGTCATTGATGTACCGGTAGTATTTTAGGGGTTTGGTCTGATATGTATTCAGAAATGTCTCTTCCAGCTCAGCCATAAAGAGGTTGGACAGCACCCCAATATGCCAACCTATTTATGGCATATTATTTAATCCTGTTAGACTGTCACTGAAATGCTTTGATGTTCCCATGCATAATCTAGCCACCCCCATCCTGTTAGACTGTCACTGAAATGCTTTGAATGTTTCACTTATATACACTGTCATCTACCAACATTTGCTTATTTCCGATCTGACGAAGAAGGGCAACCTTTGAAAGCTAATCAAGAAATGTATTATGCCCAATAAAAAAGGTATCATCTTATTTTCTGTTCCATGTTTTATTTCTATTGATTAAATTTCCTAGGAAATCTTAAGAGTTTGCTGTCTGAATGCTGCTCAGATATTTCTGATCCAAGCACAACATAAGTAAATGTGAGATGCACTTTGAGAGATTTGTTTAAAATTATGTAATTATAAATGCATATGAAAATGAGAACAGACAGTAGGCAGGACTGAAAATCTGATGATGGACTTGTGCTAATCTAATATTTATTTGGTGTCAATTTCCATTGCAAAAATTCCCTGGAGCCCTGTCAGGAAAATACGGTAAAAGGACCATATTGAGATGATTGAGAAATGTATTCCACTCATCAGCGTGTAGAGCATATTATACTATGGAGCTCATTTTTGAAAGAGAAAAATATCCAAAAAGTGTCATAAAGCAGCATTTGGATGAATTTCTTCTCAAAACATCCAAATTGGTATTTTCTAAACCTACTTTGTAGACATTTATCTATGCAATTCAACTGCAGTGCATCCAGATCACAAGGGAGTATGTCGGGGGCATTTCGGGGTGCAGGCTTAGGGGGTTCCTAAGACTTCAATATTTTACAGCCATAATAGAGCAAAATGAAAATGTCTAGGGCTGAAATTTCAATTTTTGATGTAGACCTATTTTTAGAAAGAATAAGGCACAAAAAAATGACCCCCCTCCCGCCCCTCCAAAGATGTGATTTAAAATATTACTTATCAGCCTCTATGACACCTTCAGATGTTATAGCCAGGTCTATTAGAGCAGCAAGTAGGTTCCTGAAGTGGTGTTGTGGTCAGTAGAGTGTTCTATAGATAGAAGGACCCAGGCCCATATCCCACGCTACCTGTTACACTTGTGGTGGAAAGCATGAGCCCTCCCACACTCCCCCAAGCCTACTGTACCCACATATAGGTGACCCCTATTATTGTGGTGTATCAGTTGGGTACAGTATAAGGGGGTAACAGTGAGATGTGTACTAGGAACTTTTATATGAAGTCCACTGCAGTGCCCCCTAGGGTGCCCATTGCTCTCCTGGGATGTCTGTGTAGCTAGTCTACTGGCTCCTCCTACATCCCAATGGTTTGACTTTCTATGTTGTTCACTTGGACATTTTTTTTATTTTTGAAAATGGCCCAAAAGATAAAAGCACAAAGCACAGAAACATTTTGCATGTGGCCATTTTCAGAAAAAAAAAAAAAAGATAGATGTTTTGCTGTTTCAAAAAGGGCCATTTTTCCTATTCAGATTTGGGAAGTTTAGTGCAAAATGTCCAAAGTCTGACTTAGACGTCATATCGAAAATGTTCCTCCAGATATCATCTATATACACTGTTCTGGACCTGATAAAATAAAAACAGAAATTTTGCTAGTTTAAATAACGAAGCAGAAGTTAGGGCTTCTCAATTTGTAAACAGTTCTGCTGTATTCTTTAGTCTGAGTAGAATCTACAGCATGCAAACATGTTGAGTCTCTAAGATCTAAATTTAACATGTGAGATATGAACTGCATTACTCAATGAGGTCAGGGCACCTATGATGGTTCTGGTCAGAATCCAGATATAAGCATAACATAAAATAAAATGAAGATGTGAACAAGTCAACAAAAGATATTAGGGAAAACTCAAGAGTTTGGAATATTGCTATAAAGGTAAGTGCAGTTAACTTACCTACTCTGGGCTTCTTACCATTAATATTTTCTAAAGAGCAATGTGCTTGACTATCAAGGTCCTGCTGAAGTTTCTTTCTCTGCTGGTCTATATGTTCTTCTTCCTCAGATATTGGTGGAAGCATAATTACAACATCATCATTGTATGCTTGATAGCTAGTGTGTGCTGATCCAGTAGAAGCTACAGAATTTGTCTTGTTTCGAGATGATTCAGAACAGTCAGAGTTTGGTGGAGATTTCTCTTGATTTTGTAGGCTAGTGTCTAGTCTTTCTCCAGTTGCTACAGGATTGAGATCATAATCCAATAATGAATTATCATTGTCTTCCTGAAGCCAATGCTGGTTGTTTTCCAGGTTTTTGGAAGGATCAGTATCTTCATCAAAATCAAGATCATTTCCATGGTCATCTTCTTCGTCTTCCAAGTCAAAGTCTTGGTTCATGTCCGCATCTGGATTACTATCTCTTTTGTTTAAATTGTTAATGGAAAAAAGCATTGAGTCTCCAGCTTGTTGAATTGCTTCACACATTCGAGACATCCAAGAGGAAAGAGGCTGGAAGAAACTCTGAACATCCTGAGAAGCCATATTTAGCACCATGATCAGAATATGATGATCATAAACTCCAAATGTTCAGTTTTGCCAGCATACCACACCTACAGTTCTGCAAGCTACAGAATAAGCATTGTAATAAATTAAAGTATGTGTTCCTCTCAATGTTTCTGAAAAAAAATTGATACAGTACATTAGAAGCTATCCAACCAAACCAAAGAAGTAAAACCTAGTTTTTATTTTCAATCTAGTAGCCACCACCAAGTTACCAATGATCTGAATTTTCAGACTATTAAATATATTGAGCCCACTATTCAAAGGATTTATGTTCCTAACTTTGGTGCCCTTTTACTAAGCTGCACTAGTAAATGGGCTTAGTGCACCCTTATGTGGGTCCTTCCCATACTCTAAGCCCATATCTAGTGCGGCCATAAAATAGCCTTTTTTTCTAAATTTTGAAATTCTGGTCTTATGCTAATGCACTTTTCGGGTAACCAGTCGGAATATCAGCTTGCACATGGGTAAGTTCCAGTGGCAGCTGAAGACCTGGATATTCAGTGCCAATGTCCAGATTAGGCCCAGTATTAAATATCCAGTTTAGAATCTGCCCATGGCATTCAGCACCTTTGTAACTCCTGACTGCTATGGCCTCAATATCAGCCCATCAGCTTTTTTTGAATATCAGGCCCATTCAATTTAATTAGTTATTAGCTTAATGGAAAATTACTCAGCAAAAATTAAAAGGCACATATCTATTTGGAATGAGTAGATGGACACATCCCCTCTGAAGGACTCAATTTATATATCACTAGTTACACACAAAAACAAATTTTGAGGACCAAAATGCTACATAGTTCTAAAGATACATTCAAACAAAATAACTTAGATCAAGAAGGTTCACAAAAATACATTGTACACATATTTTTAATCTCTCAATTTTCTGACTGATATCTCATCTTCCAACACTGTTCACCCTTACAATTTCTCCTTCCTCCATGCCAGCAATTGATAGTTTGTAAATGTTCCAATCTAAGAACTCCTGCCTGGTTAAACCCCTCTGAGATGGCCACCTGCCAATATTCAGCAGCATTTAACTGGGTAGTGCCACTGAATATTGGCTCTAACCAGCCATTCCTTAACAGACCAAGATAGGGGTGGTCCAGAGTCAGAGTTTGGGCAGAACTGCTACATAGCTGGTTAGCAATGATACTCAGATTTGTCGATAAAGTTAAGACAGCAAAAAGGCTGTCCTAATTTTATCTGCTGAATTAACAGGGTACCAGTCTGAATATCAGCCAGTACACGATTAGCTTCCAGGTGACTGCAGATACCTGAATATTCAGTGCTGGAAGCCGGACATGGCTCATCATTGAATATCCAGGTTTATTTCAGTCCACAGCTGTAAGCAGCTTACAAGCTACTTACCTCAATGGGCTGAATATCAGGTTCCAAACGTATACTCATGTCATTAACTTTACAAATGCATGCTTGTTCCCTCTGTTCACAATTTGCCCGTGACCGCATAGCAACATTTCATTTCACTGCATTTATCAGGGGAAGGAGTGGGTTGGGGTAATTCTATAACTGGGTGCTCAGTAGGGGCCTATTCTATAAAGGAACACAGGCACCTGCTTTTCTTTATAGAATACTAGCATAATGGTGAAAATGCATGCCTACGAGTTAGGTACAAGTGTTTATGCCAGCCATAAAGATGGCATAAGCGTGTGTACCTAAGTGCAGGTGATACATGCATAACATGGATTTCTGTAAGTTATACACGTAATTTACTCTATATATCGTGCATAATTGTGACTCCTCCTATGTGTACACCTTCATGCTGGAGGGAATTCAATAAACAGCATTGAAACTTAGGTGCTGAAAAAAATTCAGCACTAAGCACTATTCTATAAAAGACATGCGCATTATATAGGATGGCATTTAGCGCGGATCCCGCACCTAACTTTTGGATGCTGGACTTATACTAGCTGAAACCTGGTGTAAATAACATGCAACTTTTCAGAATACCTCCAACATGCCTATGGCCATGCCTCCTTTTGAGATACGCACTATGGGAGTTAAGCAACATGCCTTATAGAATAGTGCGCATCTAGATGCGCATGCAAATTTTAATTAGTGCCAATTAACATCAATAATTGCTTGTTAACACCCAATTATTGATGGTTCAGATTTCATTATCCAATATATTTGCAATTGCATCTCAGAAGTGAGCCCAAACTTGGGTGTGCAACTTTGGGGGGCATATATAGAATCCAGGCGCTATGTAAGATACGCACATATTTACAGAATAGTGCTTAGGCAGAATTTTGTCATTTACGTGTCACTGTCTATATGCAGGTATATGTGCACATATGCCATTCTAATGAAGCACATATGTAATCAGTGCATAACTGTTAGCATGTGCTGTACAGAATTACCCTCCTCATGGTTAGAGCAGTGGGTTAAGAATCAGAAAAAGCAGGGTTTGAATCCTATTTCCCCCGCTGACACTCATAAATGTTTAGCAGGACACCAAAATGTGCCCTCTTTGCAGTAACAAAAGGGACAATCTGGAACCTTGCTCCAGAGTGTTATTCAATGAGTGGGTGGGCTAATCTGACAGACCTTAGTAGTAGATGTTCTCCAAAACTGGAGGGAAGTATAGTAATTATTGGTAGATAAAGATCTGCACGGTCTATCCAGTCTGCCCAACAAGGTGGCCAGAGTGGAATCTCGCACTCTGCACAGGTTCCATTTCTTCATTATTTAACACTGTTATACTTAATTTGTCTCTCCCTGTCAATTTTGGGGCACAGACTGCAGACGTCTGCCCAGCACAGGTCCTACTTTGGAGTTGTCATGAGTGTGGGAAGGTGACCACTGCCTTCCTTCCCCACAGGGAGTCCAAAGACATAGGAGGAATAGGAGTGGGCTACCCATCCAGGGACCCAGTAAGAACCTAGATCCTCTACCCCAAAGAAGAAGAAGGTAAAGGGCCTGTTCCTAGAGAAAGTTAAGGGCTTAAGCCAAAACTTCACCTTAATCAGAGGGGCATAGAGAGCCAGCAGAAGAAGTAAGGAGGGGATCATAAAGGAGGACCCGTAAGAGGAAAGGTAAAGTAAAGCTACCAAAGTGTTCCATTTCAGATGAGGGAGAGGAGTGAAGCCAAGGAGCGTGGGAGTATGAGTGGATGATCTGGCATGAGAGGAGGTAGAACCCAAGTCCTGAGTTCATCCTGTTAGCCTTGAGCCAAGAGGGTTGTGAGTAAATTGGTCTCTGTGAAGGCAAGTCCCTAAAAGAGAAAAGGGATGCCATGTGAGTGGAGCTTCTGCACCAGATAGAGAACAGGCCCTAGGACATATAATTGCAGAGAAAAGTGAGAAGTGAGTCCCAACCAACCAAGAGGCACTTGAGAAGAGCAGAAAGACCAAGGAGGGTGTGTGACCTGTCCAAGTGGAGAGAGAGAGAGAGGAGAGATGCAGATGGCAGGAGTGACAACCTACAACAAAGGAGACTCAAGGCAAAGCAGCTGTACAAGTACCACCACTTTGTAAAAGGGGCCCTATGACTGTTCCTGAGAAGAATTACCACACAAAACATTAAAAATAGTGACTCAGCAATTCCACATCATTTCACTGGATGGAAACCAACCAACCAAATAAATAAATAAATATCTGGGTGCTCTGCAAATACAACACAGCTAATTGTTTTGTCTGTTGACCCAAAATATTCCCCATTTTTCTTAAAACTTAGTGACTTGGTTGAAGCTATTAATGTTGGAGTTAAACAGTATTTATGAACTACACATAAAAACGTAGGAGGTAATTCTATAAATTGGTGCCTTCTTTTTGGCACCCTGATGCAGTGTAGAGATCACTAATTCTATAATGGAATCCCTCAGTTTGTACAGCCATGTCACTGCACAGGGAGCCCAATTTCTCTGTGCAGGAGTCAGAGCTCCTGAAGCACAGGAGTCAAATCTTGATGAACCACCAGCACCTGCCTCCACACAATATCTCCATGGGATCAATACGCAGTTTGGAAAACTGAGTGAGAAGCATTGCCCTCCCCCCTTCAGATCATAACACCACTCATGTGGTGAAGCATCATACATAGGCAGGTTCATATACAGTGAGGTCCCTTTGTTGTTGCAATACATGGTATTGATTTTTCATAAGAAAGAACAACAAAACATTGCTGAAATCAGAATATACAGAATATCAATGACAAGTAATTTTGGGTACCCCCTCCACTAACCATGGTATGCTAAATCCGTGTGAAGGCGCTGCAGCAGGTAACAGCAGATCGCTTCCCTTTGGGCCTCCCTCCTTCCGTCCCTGGCCCGCCCTCGTCTGATGTAGTTCTGCGAGGGGGAGACACAGGGAGGGAAGGAGGGTAGTCCGAAGGGAGGCGATCTGCTGTTGCCTGCTGCAGCGCCTTCATACGGAGGTAAGAGGCGCTGTGAGGGCCCGGCCCAGTAGCAGATGGAGGGGGGCGAGTGGAGGGGGAGCAGCAGCGGCGACGACGACCTCAACCTCAGGGGGGGCGGCGGGGCCGCGGTCCCGGGGCGTGGAGGATGGTAAGGAGGCCAGGGCTGCGGGAAGCTGTGATTTCAATGCAGGGGGGAGGGGGGAACAGCGACCTGAGGGGGGGCAGCGGCGGAAGGGAAAAAAGAAAGCCAAGTGCTCGTCAGGGACGTCCATAAAGAACATCCTCCCCTCTCCCCCCCCCCCCCCCCCGCAATAATAAAAACATCCTTTTTGGACGTCCTTCACTCAGCTGGGAGACCTTGAAGTCTCTGAGCCAATCACAGCACGTTTAGCTCAGCTAAATGCTTTGTGATTGGCTCAGAGACTTCAAGGTCTCTTAGCTGAGTGAAGCACATCCAAAAAGGACATTTTTATTATTGGGGGGACGTCCAAAAAGGACGTCTTTTTGGATGGACGTCCTCAACTGCACTCTACGGTGTCTTCCTTTTGGGCGGCACAGAGACGTATTTGGCATGCGCAGAGCAGCCAACATAACGCTTGGCTGCTGTGCGCATGCTCAACCTGCCGACTGGCCGACTGTTTACCGATGGAATAGAGAATGCAAGTGAGCTACAACGAGCAGCTCATTTGCATTCCTTTTCCTTGATGCATGCCCGTTCCTTACCGATTCGCTAAGGGAATCGGTAAGGGAAGGGCTTTAACGATTTTTTAGTGCATCTTGCCATCAGTCTCCCAGGAATAGCGCACAGCCCTCACATAAACAGCAGCAGCAGCCCACACATAAACAGAGAGCACAGTGACAAACTGGTACTGGACAGAAGAACAATAATAAACAGAAGACAAGCAGGTAGGGATGTAGAATAAATGGAAGGTGTGGGGATTTGTGGACAGTGAGGGTTTGATGGGGGAAGGAGGCAAGATAACCAGGAAGGGATGTCGGTGGCTGGAGGGCTAGCAGGTGTGAGCAAGGACTTGAGGAGGTGAGACACAGAGGAGGCAAGGCAGGAAATGTAAAGGTCAAAAGGTTCAAACGGGCAAACACACAAAGGTAACAACAGCAACTCAGCAACTCTCACTATTTCTCATAAACGACCACTTCCACCTCTCCACTCTCCAACTCAGCAAAATCACAAATGAGTCTAAAGACAGGTTTAGCCTTACCCTAGATGCTTCTTTTAAAGCAGGTCTAATTCCTGGCATTTTTCTTTCTGCCCCTAGGAAGTCATTTTGCTATTCATTATCGAGAATAAACGTTCATCACGTACACCACCTATGTCTCACGCCCATGAAGCACCTCATCTGGGAATGTCTTCTTTTCGGCATTTAGCGGACTTGGGGAGGACTTGGACATTTTTTTGCTTGTTTGATTATGTGCTTTAGACGTTTTTCGGCAAAACAATACGTATATCTGCCTGTTATGCCATTTTTTGGAAATTTCTCTGTTTCAAAAATAAACCCTTAATAATCGCTTGAAACTGAATAGTGATAAGACAAAGTTTATTTTAATTGATACCATGGAGACCATTGGTCAGAAGACTTCCTTTGTTATAAACAATATGAAGTATAAATTAAAGAACCTTCATTGAAAATTCTGGGCATTGTCCTGGATCAGAACTTAACAATGGAAACCCAAGTGAGCAGCCTTGTTAGAAGTTGCCAGTGGTGTTCCTAGGGGGGCTGACACCCGGGGCGGATCGCCGATATGCCCCGCCCCCCCGGAACAGCGTGATGCCCCCCCCCAGCGAAAGAACCCCCCCCCCCGGGTGCACACCGCTGGGGGGGGGGTGCCGCGCACCTGCCAGCTCTTTGTTTTCATGGTCCCTCTGCCCCGGAACTGGAAGTAACCTGTTCCGGGGCAGAGGGAGCATGAAAACGAAGAGCCGACAGGCGCGCGGCACCCCCCCCCCCCCCCCAGCGGCGTGCACCTGGGGCGGACCGCCCCCTCCTTGGTATGCCACTGGAAGTTGCTTCTGGATTATATGTAATCTTAGAAGAATTTGAAAGTTCTTTCATCAGGACAAGTTTAGAATGGTTGTGCAAGCATTATTGCTGTCCAAGTTGGAGTACTGCAATGTTATTTATTTCAGCTGCTCTAAACAATTATTAAGAAAGTTACAGACCACATAGAATACTGCTATTCTGTTGATTTGTTCATTACACAAATTTGAAAGGGTTACACTATGATACATTCAGTTGCATTTGGTTACCTGTAAAAGCTAGAATTTATTTTAAATTATATACTGCTTGATATATTTAAAATAATCCAAGGAATTGCCCAACCCTACATGTTTAATTTAATTAAGGGCCTCTTTTATCAACTTTGAATGGGCTCCGTCAGCATTGCTGCTTGGGAACTGCTAGCTCGGCATGGTAAAACAGGCCCTTAATTTCTATGTTCAAGATATGGGACTCGGAATCTATTAAAACTGGCATTCCTAACATGTAAGAGTGTAAAATCTACCAGAGCTTTTTCTATACAATTTATTGAATTTGGTGGATTGTTAGTTTTAATATACTTTGGATATTCTGCATTTTTTTGGGAAGATTATGTTAATGGATAATGAAGATTGACTAGAATTGTATTATTGTGTACTATGTATTTTGTATTTCCTGGACGATTGTTTCCGGCTTCTTTTTACCATGTTATCTGCCTCGAACTGGAATTGGTGCAGGCAAAATATAAAAATTGAGTAATGTAATATAAAAGACAAACATTTTCTCGATGATTTTCCAAACTGTTTTAGAACTTCATTTTCTAATACTTATTCCAAAAAGGTCATTTTGACATAGGGCGATAAGCAGCTATATCCCTATTTTCCTCTGCCACTCTTCTTTACAATAGGGCTAATGATTTTCTTGTCTAGACTTTGAAGGACAAGGCCTTCCTGCAACAATGCATTCATTAGAGTAGAGATAACTATACAAATAACTAGGGATCCCTTTTACTAAGCTGCGGCAAAATCTAGTCTTAGTGCGTGCTAACAAGAGACTTCCCCGCACACTAAGCCTAGCTTTACCATGGCAGTATATTAGGGGTATTTGATATATTTATTTATTTGCAGATCCTATGCCAATGTTTCAATTAGCACATGAGAGCACTTACCACCTCCTATTTAGGAGGTGCAGGGGGGAAGCACTACGTGCTCCCAAGTTAAGCTCGTGCTATTCAGTTAGTGCATGCTAATGTGCATGTACTAGTTGGATAATGCTTCCATGCCCATTCCCCACCCGTGCCATGCACCCTCCCAAAAAGAAATAAAATTTAAAAAGCACACGATTACCGCATGTTAAAAAAGGCAAACTACCACATTAGTGTTTAACGAGGTTTAGTAAAAGGGCCCCTAGAGTAGAGATAACGACAGTAAAGATAACTATATGTATTGCTAGAGCTATCTCTGTCACTAGTTGCTTGATCATCCTAGCTGGAATGCAATCCCTATTACAGTACTAGAATAAGGCCACATGGAGTGCAGCAGGTTTGCTAATCAACTGTAGTGCAATTAGACGAAATGAGGACCATACCAAGACCTACATTTGCTACTGTCTCTTTACTGTAATGTTCAAACTCCAAAATGATCTCAGGCATAGCACCCAGCACCACAATCATAGAAAAGGAAAGGAGAAGTGGAGCCAACAAGAGCAGGGTTCAAATTCCACTGACACTCCTTGGGGTCTTAGGCAAGTCACTTAACCCTGAATATAACTCACCTGGAGCTACTACTGAAAAAGGTGTGAGCAAAATCCAAATAATAAATAAACTCCCCACTGCTTCAGATACCAACATAGATTTTAAGCCCTCTGGGGACAGGGAAAATCCTACCATACCTGAATGTAACTTGGCTTGAACTACCACTGAAAAATTGTGACTTAAATACATTTTATATAAATAATATGAATCTTGCTCTCAGAATGAGTTATACAGCCATTGCCAGTGAACAATCTTTTACCTAGCAACTGCCCTATTAGTTCATCTACTTTCTAGGGGTGGTTTCCACCTGATTAATTTTGCAATTATATATGCTTTTTGTCCAAATAGAGCTGCTGGCATTATAATCTATTTTGAGCTCTACATTTCTCTCTATCTTCAGGCATATGCTGCCTGATTTATATTCTGCCTTTTGGGTGCCTTAGCAAGACATATTAATTCTATGCTTTGCAGCTGAATATAATCTATAATCTATGTTGATATTCAGCGTGACATAACTGGAGTAGAAAGGCTCCTACCTGGTTAATTCATGCTTACTAAGTCTAACCCAGGATAGTGCCATTGAAAATCTGGGAAGACCATCTTGGTACAACCCAAGGAGTGCAGGGACTGTTTAGAGGTAGAGTCTAGGCTGTCCTAAATTAACCGGGCAACTATCTGAGTACCACCACCGAATACCTGCAGTACCTGGGTAGCACCCAGCAGCTACCTAGTACTCAGACATTCCACACCGATATCCAAATATGGCCTGGCGTTGAACATCTGGGTACAGAAAAGCCTGCAATGGCCAGTATTTAAAAAAAACACTGACTGCAGCCGGTTCAGTATTGACCCATACACATATAAGAGGAGTCACACTCAGAATGTCCCCTAAATGACCCCTTTTATTATGCTTCCAGATGTTTAATTCATTGTCCATCCAACATTACACATATCTTTGTTTGTTTATGTTTATCAATTTTTGATATATTGCTTCTTTTGAAGATCAAATCGAGGCGGTTTGCATATAACTATACAGGTCTTGCACTGCCCCTGATGGGCTCATAATCTAAGTTTAATTTTATAAGAGGCCACCTAGTTAAAAGGCTAAGGTGCCTATCAGGAGAATTTTCGAAAGAGAAGGGCGCCTATCTTCTGACACAAAACGGGAGATGGGCGTCCTCTCAGGGTCACCCAAATTGGCATAATCGAAATCCAATTTTGGGCGCCCTCAACTGCTTTCCGTCGCGGGGACAACCAAAGTTCACGGGGGGGGGGGGGGTGTCAGCACCGTACCGAAGGAGGGACTGGGGCATGATTAAGAGATGGGCGTCCTCGGCCGATAATGGAAAAAAGAAGGGCATCCCTGACGAGCATTTGGCTGACTTTACTTGGTCCATTTTCTTTTCACGACCAAGCCACGAAAAGGTGCCCGAACTGACCAGATGACCACCAGAGGGAATCAAGGATGACCTCCCCTTACTCATCCAGTGATCACCAACCCCCTCCCACAAAAAAAAAAATTTAAACATTTTTTGCCAGCTTCTATGCCAGCCTCAAATGTCATACCCAGCTCCATCACAGCAGTATGCAGGTCCCTGGAGCAGTTTTTAGTGAGTGCAGTGCACTTCAGGTAGGCGGACCCAGGCCCATCCCTCCCCCCACCTGTTACAGTGGGGGAAATAAGTATTTGATCCCTTGCTGATTTTGTAAGTTTGCCCACTGACAAAGACATGAGCAGCCCATAATTGAAGGGTAGGTTATTGGTAACAGTGAGAGATAGCACATCACAAATTAAATCCGGAAAATCACATTGTGGAAAGTATATGAATTTATTTGCATTCTGCAGAGGGAAATAAGTATTTGATCCCCCACCAACCAGTAAGAGATCTGGCCCCTACAGACCAGGTAGATGCTCCAAATCAACTCGTTACCTGCATGACAGACAGCTGTCGGCAATGGTCACCTGTATGAAAGACACCTGTCCACAGACTCAGTGAATCAGTCAGACTCTAACCTCTACAAAATGGCCAAGAGCAAGGAGCTGTCTAAGGATGTCAGGGACAAGATCATACACCTGCACAAGGCTGGGATGGGCTACAAAACCATCAGTAAGACGCTGGGCGAGAAGGAGACAACTGTTGGTGCCATAGTAAGAAAATGGAAGAAGTACAAAATGACTGTCAATCGACAAAGATCTGGGGCTCCACGCAAAATCTCACCTCGTGGGGTATCCTTGATCATGAGGAAGGTTAGAAATCAGCCTACAACTACAAGGGGGGAACTTGTCAATGATCTCAAGGCAGCTGGGACCACTGTCACCACGAAAACCATTGGTAACACATTACGACATAACGGATTGCAATCCTGCAGTGCCCGCAAGGTCCCCCTGCTCCGGAAGGCACATGTGACGGCCCGTCTGAAGTTTGCCAGTGAACACCTGGATGATGCCGAGAGTGATTGGGAGAAGGTGCTGTGGTCAGATGAGACAAAAATTGAGCTCTTTGGCATGAACTCAACTCGCCGTGTTTGGAGGAAGAGAAATGCTGCCTATGACCCAAAGAACACCGTCCCCACTGTCAAGCATGGAGGTGGAAATGTTATGTTTTGGGGGTGTTTCTCTGCTAAGGGCACAGGACTACTTCACCGCATCAATGGGAGAATGGATGGGGCCATGTACCGTACAATTCTGAGTGACAACCTCCTTCCCTCCGCCAGGGCCTTAAAAATGGGTCGTGGCTGGGTCTTCCAGCACGACAATGACCCAAAACATACAGCCAAGGCAACAAAGGAGTGGCTCAGGAAGAAGCACATTAGGGTCATGGAGTGGCCTAGCCAGTCACCAGACCTTAATCCCATTGAAAACTTATGGAGGGAGCTGAAGCTGCGAGTTGCCAAGCGACAGCCCAGAACTCTTAATGATTTAGAGATGATCTGCAAAGAGGAGTGGACCAAAATTCCTCCTGACATGTGTGCAAACCTCATCATCAACTACAGAAGACGTCTGACCGCTGTGCTTGCCAACAAGGGTTTTGCCACCAAGTATTAGGTCTTGTTTGCCAGAGGGATTAAATACTTATTTTCCTCTGCAGAATGCAAATAAATTCATATACTTTCCACAATGTGATTTTCCGGATTTAATTTGTGATGTGCTATCTCTCACTGTTACCAATAACCTACCCTTCAATTATGGGCTGCTCATGTCTTTGTCAGTGGGCAAACTTACAAAATCAGCAAGGGATCAAATACTTATTTCCCCCACTGTACACGTGGTGCTAAATGTGAGCCCTTCAAAACCTACCCAAAACCCACTGTACCCACATGTAGGTGCCCCCTTCACCCCTTAGGGCTATGGTAGTGGTGTACAGTTGTGGGGAGTGGGTTTGGGGGGGTTTGGGGGGCTCAGCTCCAAAGGTAAGGGAGCTATGCACCTGGGAGCAATTTGTGAAGTCCACTGTTGTGCCCCCTAGGGTGCCCAGTTGGTGTCCTGGCATGTGAGAGGGACCAGTGCACTATGAATACTGGCTCCTCCCACGACCAAATGCCTTGGATTTGGTTGTTTCTGAGATAGGCGTCCTCGGTTTCCATTACAGCCGAAAGCCGGGGACGACCATCTCTAAAGTTGACCTAAGTGTAGAGATTTGGGCGTCCTCGACCATTTTATCAAAACGAAAGATGGACGCCCTTCTTGTTTCGATAATACGAGTGTCCCCGCCCCTTCGCCAGGATGTCCTTAGAGATAGACGCCCTTAGAGATGGGCGTCCCCGTTCGAAAATGTCACTCCACGTGAAGCCTATTCATAAAGACAAGTAGGTACTAGAAGTGGCATACACAGACATTTACACCAGCCCTCGAGCTAGTGCAAATGTCCATACTAATATTTGTCATGTACATGTGTAGATTATCCAACAGAGCGGGTCCCAAAAAACAAGGCAATCAATCCGCAAACTCCAAGATGGAAAAGATAAAAGCATATCAATAAAATATATGAACTTTTATTCATGCAAAAAGCATTGCTTTTTGCATGAATAAAAGTTCATATATTTTATTGATATGCTTTTATCTTTTCCATGTGTAAATCATGGCATTTTATAATCAACACACATACCTGCATGCTCCACTCGTGCTCTGCCCAAATTCCACACCTGTGCATGTCCACTTTCTTCAAATTACAAGCCATTAATTAAAATCATCTACATGCTTATGTGACCACTTCTGCACGTAAATGACCAATACCCCAAGTGGGCATGTGTTTTACTGCTTAAAGTATGCCCCCCTTATAAAATTATCCTCCACCTGCTGGCTAATTTTCAAAAAAAGCACTTATACTTTCTGCATTGCATCAAGCATACAAGTGCTTTTGAATATTGCGCCTTAGGGACCCAATATTCAGCCTGCAACAATAAGCAGCTTGTTCAATGTCGGTGCATGCACACAAGGCCGTGCCTAGGGTCTCTGGCGCCCCCCTGCAGACTATCAGTTGGTGCCCCCCCCCCCCCGTGAAAATGATCAGGCCCCCCCCCCCCCCCCCCGGTGAAAATGATCGCTCACCACTTGCTACACTGACAGGAATTGTCAGCAATATTCTTAGAAACAAATTGCTATACATTGCAAAATAAGATAGCAGATGTAAATTCTCAAAGTGGACATATTCCAAACGCTAAAATGAAAATAAAATGATTTTTTTCTACCTTTGTTGTCTGGTGACTTTCTTTTTCCGATCATGCTGGCCCAGTATCTGAGTCTGCTGCTATCTGTCCTCTTAACTCCATTTCCAGGGCTTCCTTTCCATTTATTTCTTTACTTTCCTCCTTTCTTCTTCATTTCTTGCTCTATATCAATTTCCAGCAATTTCTTCTCTCTCCCTGGGTCCTGTCCTCCCATCCACGTCCATCCTTGTCCCTCTCTGTCCTTCCCTCCTCCATCCATAGCCAGCAATCCTCTCTCCCCTCCCCTCCATTTCCAGCAATTTGTCCTCTCCCTGGGCCCCCATGTCCATCCTTGTCCCTCTCTGCCCTTCCCTCCTCCATCCATAGCCAGCAATCCTCCTCTCTCCCCTCCCCTCCCCTCCATTTCCAGCAAATTGTCCTCTCCCTGGGCCCCCATGTCCATCCTTGTCCCTCTCTGTCCTTCCCTGCTGCATCCATAGCTAGCAATCCTCCTCTCTCCCCTCCCCTTCCAGCAATTTGTCCTCTCCCTGGACCCTGCTGCTGCCCTCCCATCCATGCCTCTCTGCCCTCCCATCCATGCCCTCCCATCCATGCCTGTCTCTCTGCCCTCCCATCCATGCCTCTCTGCTCTTTCCTCTGCGCCCTGGGGCCTTTAAATCTTTTACTTCCGGTTGCAGCAGCGTCAGTGAAAGCGGAGCGCTGCCGACGTCTCCCTTCCCTTCGCGCTCTTCGTTCCCTCAGTGTCCGCCTTCTTCTGACGTCAGAAGAAGGCGGGACACTGAGGGAACCAATGAGTGCAAGGGAAGGGAGACGTCGGCAGCGCTTTCACTGATGCTGCTGGGACCAGGTAAAAGATTTAAAGGCCTCGGCGGCGTGAGGCGAGGGTAAGCACTGCGGCGGCGCCCTCCAGAGGTGGGCGCCCCCCTGCGGCGCTTACCCTGCTTACCGCATCGGCACGGCCCTGCATGCACAGCTTCTGACAAATCTGGGTATGTGTGGCAACTCATAAGTTAACCAGGCACCAGCTGATATTCAGACCCAGTTAACTTGGGAGATAAAGTTAAGGCAGCCTTTTTGCTGACTATCACTGCTAACCGGCTAAGTTACAACTCTGCCTAAATGCCACCTCCAAACTGCCCCTAACCTAACTAGTTAGGGAATGGCGAGTTAGCTAAGATGTTCAGGGGCACTACCCAGTCAAGTGCTGCTGAATATCAGCAGCTTGCCAGCTCAGCAGGATTTAACCAAGCAGAAGCCTCTCCTGCCCAATTAAACCCCTTTGAATATTGACCCCCTAGATGTTTAACCAGCTCTAATTGTTAATTCTTCTGTCTTCTCTTACCAGCTCCAGCCTCCAACATTAATACCTTTAACCAACAAGACACTATCATGCATACATAATTAATGGTCAATAAACATTAGGACTGCCTGTCCATTCTACAGTGATTTTCTTTTAAATGGCTACTTGCTAGATGTTTTTGTGCTCTGTGCATTTATCTTTTTGTGCTCTGTGCATTTATCTTGTTGGTCCATTTTTGGAAAAAAAAAAAACATCCAAGTGAAAAATGCACAAAATTAAGCCACTGGGATGTAGGAGGAGCCAGAATTCTTAGTAGATTGGACACACAGACATCCCAGCAGAGAAGGGGCCCCTAGGGGGCATATAATGGACTCCACATAAAAGCTCCCAGGTACACATCACACCACCATTACTCCCTACTATACCCAACTGTACACCACCACAACAGCCCTTATAGCTGCAGGTGTCACCTATATGTGGGTACAGTAGGTTTTTGATGAGTTTTGGAGGGCTCACACTTTCCACCACAAGTGTAACAGTGAGTGAGAGTGGATTATAGGCCTGGGTCCCCTTCTCTACAGTGCACTGTACCGACCACTAGGCTACTCCAGGGACTTGCTTGCTACTCCAATAGGACTGGCTATAACATCTGAGGCTATCATGGAGGCTGGTGTGTACTGTTTTCTTTCACATCTTTGGGGGGTAGGGGGGTCAGTAACCATTGAGGGAGAATGGGAGAGTTATTCCTTTGTTCCTCCAGTGGTCATCTGGTCACTTAGGGCACTTTTTTGTGGCTTAGTCATTATAAAACAGGTCTAGCAGAGGACATCCAAGTGTTAGAAATGTTAATCCCGCCCCCAACATACCTCTGAAATGCCTCATTGTGATTTGGATGCACTGCAGATGTACTGCATAGATAAATATCTGCAAAGTAGGTTTCAAAAATAATGACTTGAATGTTTTGGCAAGCAAAACATCCAAATCTGTTTTATTCCACTTTTTAAATGTTTTTCTCTTTCAGAAATGAGCCCCATAGAATCGAACCCTAAGAGTGTTAGTAAATGACCATCACATGTAGTATACAATCTTAAAATTAATCAACTCCTACAGTTGTGTGAAATTTCCTCAGAAGAAACCACAAAAATTACAATTTCCCAATGTCAATTTTCAAATCAAATTCCATTTTGATATTCTTGGCCTCTTTACTTAATAAGTATACTTCATTAACAATAACGCTTGGTAACAAGACAGGTTATCTGTGTCAGCACATTCCAGAGCAATTTGATGTGACTTTTAAGAAAACAGACACCCCGAATTTTGCATTAAGCGTTAGAAAGCAGTGATTCCAGAATTTGCAAGATGAAAAAGAAATAAACATAGAGAAACCATTCTACTCTTTCTGGTTTTTTTTTTCCAAAACATAGCTTTCTGACACAGCAATTCCTCCTTCATTCACAGAATATTCATACATTTTTATTTTAATTATGTAACAGTATATTTGAAATCATTTACTTCAGCTTATGCTGCATGCATTCATTGACGAGGATAATGACGATTATATATAGTAAATATTCAAATTCCATGTACTTTTGAGATTTTCTTTGCTTTACCAAGATTGTTTGCTCAGGCTCCAGGTGTTCTGTCATTATGATGTGAAAAAGACAGCCATGGGAAATTACCAGTATTTGCAATCAGTGATGAGCAGGGAATACAGAAGAATACAATTTCTCCAACTTCCATATCAAAGGTTTGGTGAAATGCTATTCAATGTGCCTACTGACTAAAGTTTTCCCCCCATATTAGTATCTATGGGAGAAATGCTTGGTAGATAGGGCTCTAAATAGATTGTCTAATTTGTAATCCCACCCTCTGACCTATACCTACTCAGCCCATTGCTTGTTTTCCATATGTAGACTCTGTGCATGCCATTTCTGCTAGAATTTTATAAAAACATGCAGGTATGTACTTGTCTTTATAAAATACATTTCACATAGGCATTTTAAACAGCCGTTTAACTAAGGATGAAGAGCTAATTTCTTGCATCTCTACTTGATTAACATAGTCTGTGTTCTCATTTAAATCCTACCTACAGACTCCTCCTTTGAGTCTTTTATTGAGGTTCTGAAACCCAGTTCTCTCTATAATGATAGAGTTATGGATTTTATTTTCCATTTTTCTTGGATAAGACAAACAGTCTCTTATGTGTCTGCTTATATCTCAGGTCTTATGTGCTGCCTGTGAGTGGAGGAGTGGCCTAGTGGTGAGAGTACTGGTCTTGTAATCCAGAGGTAGCCAATTCAAATCCCACTGCTGCTCCTTTTGATCTTGGGCAAGTCACCTAAGCCTCCATTGCCTCAGGTTCAAACTTAGATTGTGAGCCCTCCTGGGACAGAGAAATATCCAGAGTACCTGAATATCACTCACCTTGAGCTACTACTAAAAAAGGTGTGAGCAAAATCTAAATAAATATATCTCAGGTCTAGTAACAGTGCCAATATGCTAGAGAAGGTGTTTAGTGTATCAAAGAATGACAAAAATTTAGAAAAAAGGGCAAGCTAAAGGCATACAATATGAAAGGCAAAGCACTGATCTTTCATTTTTATTTACATTCATCTTCAAATTTATTTGTCATTACTTTGAAGGTTGCTTTTTAGCAGGTTTTCTAAGGCAACGTTTTGAAGGTCACCTATAGTGAAGTGAATTGTAGGCACATGAAATTGGAAAGTAGCATTTACAACAAACATTTTACATTTTCTTTTCATTAAATGGGCCAGTGCATGTGATTCATTGAGGGTTTGGGAGGTTGAGTCACCATTTTAAAGCAGAAACCCAGAAACTCAAGAGTGAGGAGGCAACACACCTTTCCAGGAGCAGCAGTGAAAGCAGTCTGCAAAATAGGTGGAAGTTTTCTGCCCATTTCCAATGTCTCTGAAGACAAAGGTAGAATTTACAAGAGAGGTATGTTGGATTGTACAATAACTGTCATTCCCAATGGTTAGGTTCTATTTTTAAAATTATGACAAATCTGTTATTCTAAGGGGTGTTATTAAGGTGCAGTAGAGCTCTAACCTGTGTTATTTGCCCCTTAAGTATGTTAAAGGGCAATAATTCATGTTATATTACCATAATGCATATTAATATGAGGTACCTTGGGTTACATGTAATGAGATGCAAAGCATGCAAAACAGCTCATTATTATATAAAAACACCACAAGCCGCATTATTCCTGGAAAAATTCCACCAATAAAGCATTGGTGGTATTTTTCCATGCCAGGAGCATCAAGCCACAAACCTACGGCCCGATGCTCCTGGCACTTCTTAAAATGTGATGTCCTGAAATGCTCTTCCCCCTCCCCCAATGGTCCCCTCAATCACATACCCCCCCCCTTCAAATCCTCTCCATCAAGATCCTCCTCCCAAAGCCTTCCCCAAGTCAAGAATCCGCTCCCAAGGCCCCACCAATTAGCAAAACGCCCCCTCCCCCAACCCTCTAAAAGGCCTTCCCTGAACCTACTGGCATAATCCCTAGTGTCTAGTGGGCTTGGTGCAAAAATGATCCTCAATCACTCCTGCACCTTGCTTGCTTTGGGCTCAAAGTGGCACCAATGACTCCTAGTGGTAGTCTTGTGGTACTACCTCTAGAGATCAAGCTGCCATAGAAGGACCACAAGACTACCCTTAGGGAGTCACGGGCATCATTTTGAACCAAGCAACAGCAAGGGGAAGAAGCAACTGGGGATCACTCCTGTCCTGACACCACTAAATACCATGGATCATGCTTGGGAGTTCCAGGGGGCCTGGGGAGGGTGGGAGGCCTTTTGCTGATTGGGGGTAGGGCCTTAGGAGTGGGGTTGTGACTTGGAGGCACTTTGGTTTGGGAGTCGACTTGGGAGGAGGGTATATGATTAAGGGCATCACTGAGGGGAAGAGGGATGGGGCAGCTCAGGACATCGCACACCGGCCCCTTAAAGAAGCACCTGGGAGTATCAGGTCATGACTCAATGCTCCAGGCACTATGAATAATACAGTTGTGACTTTCACCACCTCTTTATAGGTACCTTCTTAAGTAGACAAATTGTAGTGAATCTACTCATGAGCAGAGCATGCCCAAACAGGAGTTTGGACGTCCAAGCAGTAACTGAAATTTAAGTAGCCTTTGAATTATATCACAGTTTTTGAACTCAAGAACAGCAGAAAGTTTACTTGTTGTCAGCTCTTAAATGGTATTAATTCGATGCTACTGACAAGAATGAAGCAAGGTGTCGAGATGCAACATCTTCCATCTTAAGTAGAGGAGTGTGGTAGCCGTGTTAGTCCACTCTTAAGGTTATCAATAGAAATTAAACAAAATAAAACATGGAAAAGAAAATAAGATGATACCTTCCATCACAGACTGAAAAGGAACAGAAGGGCACACTTCCCTGTAATTTATCCAGTTGCAAACTATGCCAAAATATTTCACAGGACCCCAAAGTCATCCACAAAGGAAAGATATTCAACATAAAGGGTTCTTTCACTTGCTCATCTTCCAATGTGGTATATATCATTCAGTGTAAAAAATGTAACGAAGGATGCTATATTGGAGAAACAGGCCAGATGCTTAAGACAAGATTCAATTTACATAGACATCATATGAATAATACTGGTGCCAGCAGGGTTCCCACGCCTGTTGGTCAACATTTTACAGGACCAGGACACTGTACCAGTGACTTCACAGTGAGAATCCTGAAAGGTAACTTTAAAACCATACAAGAACGTAAGACCTTTGAAGTCAGAATGATTGAATATTTTAACACCCAACAGAAAGGACTTAACAAGGATCTGGGGTTCCTAGCCCATTATAAACCATAAAGCTGTATGTCTCTGTTGATCACCCCACCCCTCACCTATCCACACCCATCCTGTTAGAATATCAATGATATGCTTTGATGTCCCCATGCATACTTCCTACCCACCCCCCTCCTCCCACCCTGTCAGACTGTCATAGTAATGCTTGAATGTTTTCACTTATATACACTGTCAGCTAGCACATTTGCTTAGTTCCGATCTGACGAAGAAGGGCAACCTTCGAAAGCTAATCAAGAAATGTATTAAGTTATGTCCAATAAAAAAGGTATCATCTTATTTTCTTTTCCATGTTTTATTTTGTTTGATTTCTATAGATGCAACATAAATGCATCTGTGCATTCGTTCAAAATATACTTGGTGTTGAAAAAAAAATCAAGAGTTTGAACATATGTGACCCCAATTGATGCTTAGATCTGAAATGCAAAAACAAAAGTCTGGTTGTACCAAAAACAATGATTTTGCAGTGATTTCTGAAATAGCAACCTCAGTTTGAGCACAGTCCCTTCCAAAAGCCTTGCAAAATAACTGGTGCAAGCAGTTGACTACCACTACTTAACAGTTCTGATTTTCAGAGACACAAACCCCCTAATTCTATAACACTGCACATATCCAAAGTATCACCTAGCATGCAAAGTTATGTGTGCAATTTACAGAAGAGTCTGTAACATGCATAACCTAATCCAAAAGCTAATGAGCTGTTAATTGGTATTAGTGACCAATTATTAGCTATAATTGGTGTTCATTGGTGCTAACTGGTAGTAATTAGCAGTTACAGGCATAACTGTCCCTAATCAGTATTTTATAAATTGCACGCATAAATTCAAGAGCACACAATGGTAAGGGGAGCATAGACCTGGAAGAGGCATGGGCGGATTAAGGGCATGTCTGGCAGTTGCAAGTGCAAGTTATAGAATACCTGCATTTATGCACCTAACTAGGCACAATAATTTACACCAGCCATTTGGCTAGGATAAGAGCTAGTGCCTAAAGTTAGGCATATAGATGTGGACTTATGCACAATTCCAGCAGATATTCAGCACTATTGAACTGGCCAAGAATGGCTCCTGACTGGTTAAATGGCACTTAGCCAGCTAAGCATGGGATAGCTGGTTATCTCTGCTGAATATTAGCACTTAGCCCATAGCGGCTAACCGGTTATATCATGTGATGCAACCAGCTAGCTGCAAATATTCAGCGCTTCGACAGCTAAGTTTAGTGGCCAAAGTAGACTGCCTAAAATACAGGTCTATCTTTGCCTGCTTTAAACTTGACCGGCCAGCGCTGACTATTCACTTAGGAGCCCTTTCACAAAGCAGCAGTAGGGCTACCACGCATGTCGTGCACACCAAATCAACACTACCACCCGGTTAGCATGCCAACCCAGCAGTAATTTCAAAGTTGGCGCACACTGTTTCTCCCGCAGTAGAAAATTTTTTTCTATTTTCTACCATGGGGGTCGTTCCCAGTGGAAAATCGGCAGTGCAGTCACATTGACCGTGTATGTAGCGCAAAAGCCCTTACCGCTAGGTCAATGGGTGGTGGTAAGGGCTCAGGCAGTAAATAGTCTTGCACTACCTTTAATTCTAGTGCCGCGGTAAAAATAAATAGCCCGTCACACACCAAAAACATGCGCCCACACTACTGCAGGCCAGTTTTTACCGTGGCTTAGCTGGTTAAGTTTGAGCCACCCAAAAAAAAAACCTGTATATTCAATGCCGGTCACCAGAAATGGCCTGGAGTTGAATATTCGGGCTCATCGCCGATCGCCACATGTAGCCAGCCTGCCTCCCATGAGCTGGATATCGGCCAGAATTGTGTTTATAGAATACATGCTCAGGGCACAGCATCTCAGTGCCCCAACTTTAGGTGACCTTTTGAGAATTACCCCAAATGTCTTCAGAATTTCAGTACAATTTTATGTGCAAAATGTAAACCCAAACCTATTTTATTGTACCTTAAAATCAGATATCAGGCTCACCACTAAAGCACATTAGAAACAATGTATAATATTGTTCAGTTCAGGGGCAACAATCAAAGTAATTTTTGTGGTAAACTTACGTTTATTCATGTAAAATCAAACTGATTATTGCCCTCCCCCATACTCTAAAATTAACAGTATGTTTTCATATATACTGTGCACGTACTTTTACCAGTGGAAAACAAAAAATTAGTGGCGATAGGTCAAGGGTAGGGAATTTTTCAGAGAGATTGTAGAAATGTCTAAGCACACCCTCCGGTCCACACATAGCCCAGATAGGTGTCATTATTTATGTATTGGCATTTATGTTAAATTAATACCACAGAGATAGCACTGATTAGGTAGGTGGAGGTTTTGACTCATGACGAATCTGTATCATGATCTCTACAGAAAAATATGCCTGAGATTAATGACAGTCTGTAATTCACAAAGATATATAGTGAATACAGAGTTTCTAAAGTCTTTCCTCCTTAAGAGATTAACACTCAGTATTTTTCTTCTTGCCTATATGATTTTGCAGTATTCTTTAGGGGCAAGCATCAGCTTTTCGGCTTAAACAAATTTCTATGTGTAATTTATGGCATATGCTTTAATGCAGGTGCAGATTACTTGAGTATTTTGTACCCAGATTGTGCAAAACTCCATGGGGTGTTTCCCTTTCAAAGTGTGCTTACATACCCATAGGTACTTTGTAAACAGATAGACAAAATGTGCTGGAATGCTTACCAAGACTCTCATGAACCCCGGAATGTTCCTTGGAGCGTTTTCTCTTCCCTTTTTGCTCCAAGCATGGAAGGCCACCTATTTTTTCAAAACATAGCTTCTTATTGATGAAGAGGAAAAGAACAGCCAGCAGAACGATAAAGACGCCTACTGCAGACAGGAAACCAATAGCCTCTGGGGTAACTAGAGAAAGATTAGAAGAATAATATGTTATTGCAGTAGCCCCAATCAAAACCAGAATTTGATACAAACGATTTTTAATGTATGCATACTTATTTCATACTGCTGGGGAGGACCATTTTATGCTGCTTGCAAAGGTAAATAGTGATTTAAGCATGAAACTTTGCTCTCTGTAAATTACTCTTCCTTAATATGGTTAAAACTGCAAATTGGAAGAATTAAATTGAGCTTAGTTTAGTTTCAGTTTCACAGGCTTTTCTAAAGGAGAAGCCCATATTCAGCTAACAGCATATACAGTATAATCAAAATATACAAAAACAATAAATCAGAAACACTCAAGTCACTTCATTAGCTCCCTATCCATTTCCGAATACAGGTCACACTCCTTTTATCTTGCTGCACCATACACCTAGAATAGACTTCCTGTGTCAGTACGTCAAGCTCCGTCTCTGGTCTTCTTCAAATCTAGGCTAACAGCCCACTTTTTTGAGGCTGCTATTAACTCCTAACTCCTAACTCCTATTCACTTGTTCAGTACCCATGTCTGTTTTATCATTCCCACCTTAAGCATTTCTTTATTTGTCCGGTTTGTCTGTCCTGATTAGATTGTAAGCTCTGTCGAGCAGGGACTGTCTCTTCATGTTCACGTGTACATCTAGTAGCGCTATAGAAATGATAAGTAGTAGTAATAGTAGTAGGAGTAAAAACACCGCTCTCCACACTGGCGTGAATTAGAGTAAAATGATTGAAGCACTTAGTCCCCTAATGAAGCTTTATTGAAGAGTGAAACGGAGATCCCCGTTGGGCACGAGAGTTAAGCTAAGTGTCTCTTTGCTTAATGTTGCAATAATTCAATAATTGATGAAGAATTGAATGAAATTTGTTATATCAGTACTTGATTATTTTGAAAACAAGTTCAAGATATTTGAAAAAGACACGTACACTATATGTATACAAAATAAATAAATAAAATATTCCCCTTTTGGAGGTTTTTTAGACCAGTGGTAAGATCGGAGTGCAGTATGTGCTGGAACCAAAGATATTATACTTGCTGCCGAGCCAGGACTTTTGAGGTCTTTTCCCTCCAATTAGTTATAATGTTACGAGCATCGGAACATAATATTGAATGGAAATGAATACACAAGAGATTTGAAAATATAATAGTTTTTTCAGCCTATTGATTTTGTTATAAACATTTAGTTTTTGCTGAAATAGAGTCTTAGTATAAGTTTTGAACAACTGTATGGTCTGCCCATGGGCTACGGATTTCAAGGCTTTTCAGCATAGGACTGACATGTCCATCTGTCTCTCTACTTAAATAGGGTATGTCAGGGGAGCGAGCAATATTCAAAGGCATTTCCAAAGTCCACATTATTATGAGTGGGGAGAGAACGAGGAATAGTATGTGCACAATTTCTTGCAATGGCTTGTTGAGTGACAGCAGCAGATGCTGGCACTGCCAGTGAGATTATCACAGAAGTGGGACCCTATGAATGCAGCACAGTCATAACACTAATCTGTGCATAGCATCATTGCACAAGTATACCCATTAGCTTCACTATACAATCTATTAGGGCACCACAGGTGTCTCATTCTCTTATGACCTAGTGTTTCTTCAGAACATCCATGGATGTTGAATGTACGGGAAACTCGTTGCATCAACATCAACACATTTCCCCAGAATACCTCGGGGGAAATGCACTATTTCTAGCTCCAACTCAAGCTAAGCTAATTTTACTTTGTTTGAGTCTGACCGCAAACTCTTCACACATGTCTTCATAAAAGTAATTTGTTTCTCTAAACTGACCTTCAGTGACCATCAGGAGCAGTCATACAGGCAGAAATCAAGGAATTCAGCAAAGAAAGAGGAGAGTCTCCTTATTTAGAAAACATAAGAACCTCTGAAACACTTTCATAGTCTAAACAGGTTATCAATAGAAATCAAACAAAATAAAACATGGAAAAGAAAATAAGATGATACCTTTTTTATTGGACATAACTTAATACATTTCTTGATTAGCTTTCGAAGGTTGCCCTACTTCGTCAGATCGGAAATAAGCAAATGTGTTTCACTTTTGTTTCTTTTTCTAAAAGTTTGTTCATTTGCTTTTTCATGCAGCTGTATGCGGTATCTTCCATAGTCTAAACAGACTATAGTCTACTATCTTCCATAGTCTAAACAGAAATGGATGTTTAAGTGGAATACATTACCAAGAGAATTAGCAAAATCCAAGGGGTCCTTAAATCTTTGCTAGTTTTTCACATACTAAATGTGTTCTGAATAATGATGGAGCAGATTTCATGGTAAATTGATCCCCACCCCTTCTTGGACTACAAAATGTGAGCATTGACTGAGCATAGACTAGTTAACACAATTCATATATTCACTTGCTCACTGAGCCTTCTATATGAGTACTTTTCTGCCTCTTGCTTTCTATCATTCACATTAATTCAGTTTTTATAAATAAGCCTATACCTTCACTTATTGTCTGGTCTCATATTATCTTCCCTTGATACTCATTGACAATTGCCAGGCACAATTACAAATGGCCCTACCATTTTTATTTTTTTTTTTGCTGCTTGGCAACATTGTTGATCAATGTGACAAGCCTCAAATTATTTAAGTGGATTTATTTTTTTAATATGCTGGAGTAATAATGTATACAGTACTTATATATCCATACAATATTTCCTGGAATTTCTGCCCACACAACAGCTTACTTGGTTCACGATGCCCAGTGGATGTAAAACAATTAGCAGCTGATATAAAGAATACCATGGAAACCAGAGGAAAGTAATAGTCTACTACACTTATGTAATGAAAAGTAATAAGCACAGATTATAAAACACACAATTTATGTTTTGATTAATTTTGTTTGTAATTACAAGTGTATCTTCAATGCAATTATTAAAGAACAAAGATTGGGTGGGATGGGGTGGGATGAGATGGGATGGGATAATCAAAATGAAATGTAGAATCTGTCATAGGAATGGAAGAGAAACTATACACTCTATGAACAGAAGTCATGAATGCATGCAACTCACTTCAACCTGCAGAAGCAAAGGATCGTACTTGCATCCCCCCTCCCTGGCCCCGTACCCAATTTTCTCAATGCTCTCTCTTTCAGATCTTAGGAGAAGGGATCTCAACCCTGCCCTCAGGACTCATCTACCCAGTCAGGGTTTCGGAATATCCACAATGTATATGTATAAAATAGATTTGCATGCACTGTCTCCACAAGGTGTGGAATAAACACAGACGTTCTCTATATAGCATGAAGGTGGAATAAACATATCGAGAATTTCCACTCACAGTAAAAGTCAAATAACTTTCACACTTTAAAGAATAAAAAATAGGCATAGAGAAAGTACACTGCACTTTGCATCTCTTACAAGTCTAAAGACAAGGGGAGGGGGGGGTAACCCACAGAGAGTCGCAGGTACAACTGGCCACCTTTCTGGACAGACTGGATGGGACACGCTGATCTTTATCTGCCATCATTTACTATGCTGCTGTGTATTCATCTTAGAAGATGGTGATGGACCAAAGGCAAAAAAAATAAAAACATCTGAGACTGAGCAGATTACTGTTTACTGGGGTTGTAACCAAGCTATGGAACCTGATGGGATAACTGATACAAAGAACACTTGAGTGCTAATAAGTAGCTCATGTTGACTTTGTTCCATCAAAGACCCGATGCTCATCCAGAGTGGAGGTCTACATGTAGATAAAGATTCTATCACAAAAAGGTCTAAGATGTCTTAGAGTATGTCACTGACCAAAATTTGGGTCATGGTGGCTATCACAACAGCCCTCTCGAAACAGGAGAGGTTACAAGAGACTGGAAATGAACAGATATAATATTTCACAAGCGCAAGAACAAAGTAAAAGTATAAAACTACAAAGCCTTTAGTTTAATTTCAGTGTTCTGCAACATAATGGAACCACTACTGAAGGGCAGATAGTGAAATATCTTGAAGCCAGTAGATGAGAAGATCATAGATTTGATTGATTTCTTTGATATAGTGGCCAGAAGAAGCTAAATATAACACTCTAAAAGAATGAAGAGAAAGCGTAACATACAATACAAAGTTTCAAATATCTACCAGGCTTCAGTAAGGTACCAAAAATTCACACTTTTCATACAGTGACACGTTCAGGACAACAGGTTATCATGTGACATTGGAGGGAGGAAAGTTCAAAAGGAATGTGAGACAGTGCATTTTCATTGCGACAAATGGACACATGGAACAGAGGTTGTAAGAATCAAAACAGGGGGAGAAGTCAAGAATGCATTCAAAGGGACCTTTGTGTCGGGGTAGAGAAGGAGAGAACCAGAAACAAAAAGTTGTACTACACAGTAGACTAACACAAATGGGCAGACAGGGTGGGCCAAACGGTCCTTTTCTGCCAGCATCTTCTATGTTTCTAAATAAAGTGTAAGAATACTTAATAACCAAAAAAGGCTCAAAAAAGTCCACTCCTTACACACGGTAAATACAACAAAACAGTGGACCCTAAGTTCACCACACTACTATTAAATAGGAGGAAAAGGTCTCAGACGTCACTGGGTTAATTCGCATTGAGCATTCAAACTGGGTCAGAAAATAGAATCCCTTGGTCACTTGTTAAATCATCGATCAAAACCCCCCTCCTTCATAGTTAAACTTTAATAGAGACATAATTTGTATTTTTTATATTTTCAATGTTTTTTTCATAAAAATCTGTGAACGAGGAGTGATGACAATTGGCAGAAGCCTTATGCATGGTTTCATGATGTGACTGCTGGCCTATATCCCTTGAAGAAGCGGCAGCGAAACTGGCGCCTGTTGGGATTTAGTGGGTACAAGAAAGAGAGGGGGTCCGCGTCTTCCACAGAAATGCAAGCAAAGAAGACCAAGGGTGGAAGAAACCAAGTCCAAATGACCAGCCCAAACAGGGGAGTAAGAGCTTCAAGATAAGTTTATTAGGACCCAATATGGTCCATGTTTCGGCAACAAGCACAGGAGAGAGAACGCTGAGTCCACAAGGTACAGTGTAAGTGAAACAGCTTGTTGCTGAAACACGGACCATGCTGGGTCCTAATAAACTTATCCTGAAGCTCTTACTCCCCTGTTTGGGCTGGTCATTTGGACTTGGTTTCTTCCACCCTTGGTCTCCTTTGCTGGGAATTAGTGGGTTACGGATAAGTGTCACTTTAAATTGATGAGTCTTGCCAATTGCCAGAAAAACACACGTGAAAATGAAAGTCTAATGCATCTAAGTCAGAAAACAGATATTAAGGTCCATGCATGGAAAATTACAATAGCATTTTATAAAAGGATTGCTGAACCTGGACCTGTTATAAAATACATTTAGCACCATGGAAAATGCATGCACATGTGGAATGTCTGTGCTTTCCTGCAATATTTGTATTTCTTATTTTGTATGATGTACACAGAGTTGACATTTCTAGGTTTGGTAGTACATCAAGACTTAATAAATAATAATAACAATGCAGAACAAATGAAGCCACTTTAGAAAAAACAAGATACAAAAAAAGCTGCATCACTCCAGGGCTTTGCATATGTGTAACTGGTGGTACTCAGTGGCGTTCCGAGGGGTGCTGACACCCGGGGCGGATCGCCGATGGGCCCCGCCCCCCCAAGCGCAGCGCCCCCCCTGTGCAGCGCGACCCCCCCCCCCCGGCGAAGGGACACTCCCCACCCCGGCAAAAGAACCCCCCGGGTGCATGCTGCTGGGGGGGGGTGCCACACGCCGGTCAGCGTCGTTTGTTTCCATGCTCCCTCTGCCCCGGAACAGGTCCTGTTCCAGGGCAGAAGGAGCATGGAAACGAACGACGCTGACCGGCGCGCGGCACCCCCCCCCCAGCGGCGTGCACCTGGGGAGGACCGCCCCCACCGCCCCCCCTTGGTACGCCACTGGTGGTACTTAAACACATTTAAGCAGGGATTTTGCTAACTACAAGTGGAAGTGTCACTGCTTGCATGTGCAAATTGGTGGCATGCTGGGTCTTCAAGATAATTAATGGTTATTGCCCCCAAGCTCTTGTTTCTCTACTTGTTTTCCCTACTGTTCGTTCTGCCTCACAATTTGATGGATTACTTAGGTTGGACAGTCCATCTGTTAACCAAGTTTGTTTTAAACATATCCATGAAAGTACCTTTAACTTTCAGTCTAGCAAGGTCTGAAATTCTATACCAGTTCAGATACGGACACTTTCCAATTATATGATGTTTAGAAAAGACCCTTTTACTAAGACGCATAAGCGTCTACGCGTGTGCAACGTGGGCCAAAATAGAGTTACCACCCGACTACCGCGTGGCTCTTGCGGTAATTTTATTTTTGGCACACGTCCAATATGCACGTCTGAAAAATATTTTTTTATTTTCGGGGGCATGTAACAGACGCGTGCCAAGTGGCATTTGGCACACATAGGTCATTACCACCCGGTTACCGCATGAGTCTTTACTGCTAGGTCAATGGCTGGCGGTAAGGTCTCAGACCCAAAATGGACATGAGGCACTTTCCATTTTGCCGCACATCAATTTTCGGCAAAAAAAGGCCTTTTTTTACAGGCACGCTACAAAATGGATTGGCGCGTGCCCAAAACCCACGCCTACACTACCGCTTTTTTCAGCGTGCCTTTGTAAAAGGACCCCTTACTTATTTAGTAAATATATGGAGAATTTGTAGGGTATGTGCAATGTTATTTTAGTTGTTTTTAATTTGATGTAACCCGCCTTGATTCCTTGTTGATTTAGGTGGGATATAAGAACAGGAATAGAACAGAATAGGTTGTACAAACCTGCTGGTACAACAGGAGCCCAATTAAGAAGCCAAGCTCCAAAACTCACACTTGCAGTCTCCAGGTGGTTTTTAACCCCAGAGAGATAAACCCTAGTCCCCCCCTCAATCTCTCCTCCTATTCACAAGCTCAAATGAAAAGTAAGTCCATAGATGTTTGTGAGTCCAATTAAATGTAAATGCTGACAAGAAGATTTTACAAAGTATAAGTGAATTTGCCACTCTGAAATACAGAATACAAATATATTTTAAAGGAGCATCCAGTTGCAGAGTGGGGGTGGCTGTCTGCTTATCCGTAAGGTGGCCTTGCTGGGTAAAAAGACATTTATTTATTTAGATTTTGCTCACACTTTTTTCAGTAGTAGCTCAAGGTGAGTTACATTCAGGTATTCTGGACATTTCTCTGTCCCAGGAAGGCTCACAATCTAAGTTTGTACCTGAGGCAATGGAGGGTTAAGTGACTTGCCCAAGATCACAAAGATCAGCAGTGGGACTTGAACTGGCCACCTTGGGATTACAAGACCAGTACTCTAACCACTAGACCACTCCTCCATTTTAAAGATTTTGGCTGTTTCTGATCCTCCTTCTTTCTGGATTTGGCATAGTCTTTTTCATCATGTTATGATGATGGAGAAGCAGAAGTGGGCTTATCCTTTAAACGCAAAAAGCACTTTTTGTCAATTTGGGATCCCTACATACATCCCCTTTCTTCTAGAGTTCAGAGTCTGATATTGAATACTTTGCAATTTTTGGATGGAACTTGCTTATGGCTGTTTTTTTGGAGGGGGAGGGGTGGTTGAGGTTTTGAAACTGTTTCTGGGAATAGAATTCATTGTCTTCAAGGGAGGGGGTTATAAGAAACAAAGCCCCCTTCAGTTTTGCTTTGCTCATGTATTTTTGCTCCCAGCACTGGTTGCTCTGCTCAGTTGATTGTTGTTCCCATGTTTTGTAAAATCAATAAACAGATTTAAACACTAAAGGAGGATCCAAACCACACCATGACATGCAATGATCATAAGCGGCATCATTCTAAAATCGCCACTATCATGTAGGGCAATTTACAGGTGAAAATCAGCTTTTTGCATGTGTAAATTGCTCCTAATCTTTCTAAAATCACTTTCTGAGGGAGCTTTTGTGACTTCAAAAGCTATGAAGAAATGTGCCAAGTCTCAAATCACAACGTTATATTGTATGCCAAACAAGGAGGCCATGGATTTAGTTTTACCTGCGGATTACCTTTGAAAGGCACTGCAGATTTTAAGGCAATTTGAATCCATAGATGGATTTATGAGGAACTGCGGTTATTTTATATATATATATATATGCTATGCTATGGCTCTGAAAGTCTTTTTAAATTATACATTACTTGCACAGCTTAATCACAGGGCAAAGCCTTCTGTACACAAAAGGAATAAAGGTCCATCCGCTCCTGATGAATAAGTTACTCAAACGCATAGGAGTGGCAGAACAGACAGCTTGCAATGTTTAGATTAACCTATGCTGCCTGCTCATTTGCTCTGCTTTTCAGATAAAGCACAATACTGTGCCCATTTCTCTCTCTCGGGAAGGTGGTTCTCATTGAGATATGGGTTTTGACTTAACTATGGAATCAAACTACTTATCGCATAGCACTTTAGCGCTAGAGAAAAGTGCTTTTGGCTCTGAAGGCACTGAATGCAATGTGAGATCACCGCTGTATTACTGCAAATAAGTGTGGAGCTCTAAAATTCCTTTTCTACTGACATCTGTAATTCCTTTGACAAAACATACACAACTTAAAACAGAGATATATTTTCTGTAAAGGGGCATACACCTTTTACTATTTACTAGGAGTGTGCAGGTCAAACATTTTTCTTTCTTGTAGTTTCTCATGTTGTTTATGGAAATTTTTTTTGTTTATTTTATTCAAGAGTTTTTGTTGTTCTTGTTGTTTTGGGGACAATGTCATCAACAGTGGGATAAACATAAAGGAATCCTGTTCAGAAGAAAGGGATCCTCAGGAGCTTAGCCTAGAATGGGTGGCAGAGCTGGTGGTTGGGAGGCGGGGCTAGTGCTGGGCAGACTTATACGGTCTGTGCCCTGAAAAAGACAGGTACAAATCAAGGTAAGGTATACACAAAAACTAGCACATATGAGTTTATCTTGTTGGGCAGACTGGATGGACTGTGCAGGTCTTTTTCTGCCATCATCTACTATGTTACTATGTAACAGTGGGCATTACTGCACAATAGTGAATCCTACTGCTCAATCATGTGTCTTATTGTTCAAATACTGCACACTATTGTGCAGTTTATCAAAAGTGTGCACTATTCAACAATGGTATATTATTTTTGCAATAATGTGTGCTGTAATATTAATGACACATGATAAAACCCAAAATTGGGGGCTTTCCTATTGTTTTGGGTTAAAAATTACATGACATAACATTGACATTTCCCGAGTCATTTCAAACAAATGCACATTCCTACTATTTACTGCCTTATAAATGTTATACCCATGGAATGGGCATTACTAAAGTGATTTTCCAGAGCACTGGAGGGAGGGGGGCCCTGCTAGAGAGCTGAAGTGGTAGGATGTCCCTGGGTGGAAGGAGGCCCAGCCCTTGGGGAGTGGTTTGGAAATAGAATGCAGGAGAAGAGAGTTGCCCTTGTAGAGAACGACAAGGGGGAGGAGTTGCAAAGGGGATTAAGGTTGGAATTATGCCCTTAGAGGGGTCTTTGGTTGCCTGACAGTCCCCTGCCAAGAGACCTGGGGAATCCTGAGTGAGGAGTGTGATCCTTGGCTATAAAGGAGGGTTGTGGCTCCTGAAAGCGGTAACCATAAGTACATAAGTAATGCCACACTGGAAAAAGACCAAGGGTCCATCGAGCCCAGCATCCTGTCCACGACAGCGAACAATCCAGGCCAAGGGCACCTGGCAAGCTTCCCATACAAACATTCTATACATGTTATTCCTGGAATTGTGGATTTTTCCCAAGTCCATTTAGTAGTGGTTTATGGACTTGTCCTTTATGAAATCGTCTAACCCCTTTTTAAACTCTGCTAAGCTAACCACCTTCACCACGTTCTCTGGCAACGAATTCCAGAGTTTAATTATGCATTGGGTGAAGAAAACCTTTCTCCGATTTGTTTTAAATTTACTACACTGTAGTTTCATCGCATGCCCCCTAGTCCTAGTATTTTTGGAAAGCGTGAACAGACGCTTCACATCCACCTGTTCCACTCCACTCATTATTTTATATACCTCTATCATGTCTCCCCTCAGCCGTCTCTTCTCCAAGCTGAAAAGCCATAGCCTCCTTAGTCTTTCTTCATAGGGAAGTCGTCCCATCCTCGCTATCATTTTAGTCGCCCTTCGCTGCACCTTTTCCAATTCTACTATATCTTTCTTAAGATGTGGCGACCAGAATTGAACACAATACTCAAGGTGCGGTCGCACCATGGAGCGATACAATGGCATTATAACATCCTCACACCTGTTTTCCATACCTTTCCTAATAATACCCAACATTCTATTCGCTTTCCTAGCCACAGCAGCACACTGAGCAGAAGGTTTCAGTGTATTATCGACGACAACACCCAGATCCCTTTCTTGGTCCGTAACTCCTAACGTGGAACCTTGCATGACGTAGCTATAATTTGGGTTCTTTTTTCCCACATGCATCACCTTGCACTTGCTCACATTAAATGTCACCTGCCATTTAGCTGCCCAGTCTCCCAGTATCGTAAGGTCCTTCTGTGTGGATACTGTAAGGATACTGTGTGTGCAACGGATGGGCAGAGGAGAGACCAAGCCCAGGAGAAGGGGATTGGAGCTAGACAGAGCTCAGGACCAGGGTAGAACCAGAGGAGGGTTCACCACTGGAAGAGGGTCAGGGACAGGTGGCCTGCATATAGGTACATATTTGGTGTCCATGAGGAATCCTTGTAAATATACCTGTGAGGAGAAGTGGTATAGGAGTTCCCCTGAGGAACACTAGAAGGACTGGATCTAAGTTGGAGTTTATATGCTGCTTGGACTGCTTAATAAAGGTTTGAAGTACTGCCTGTTGCAGAGTTGGAAGAAATAAACAGTTTGAGTTTGCATAAGCTGTCTACAGTGTATCTTTGAGCACAAGGGTACAAGTGCCTCCCAAACCCCCAGAATTCTATTCTGGACCATAACCCGCCCCCAAGCTTGACTCCAGGTGAACTGGAATGGATGAGTGAGGTAAGAGTGGCCCTGAATGTGAAACGGAACTGAACTAACTGATCTGCTTTGCGACAGGAGCTGGCGCATGGGTGAGACCCGAGTTACATAAATAAACATTATTCTCTGAGGATAAGCATAGAAGCAAATCATCACAGCATGAGACATGTTACCCACAGAGCCCCACGTGGAAAACTACCCAGCTTTGATGAGTCTAAAAGCTTTTGTGGTGCCTCACTGTGCATTGTGTGCTATGTCCAGCCTGCCACTGCTGTGCGTGTGGAACATCTCAGTCTTTTTTTTCTGCAAATCCAATCAGACACATCACTGACAGCTCCCATCAGAACTTCTTTTTTGTGAAGTTGGTAAATTTAACTCTTTCATGAGCCCTTTTGCTGTTGTACAGTAGTTACCAATACCCTCAGAAGCACCATAGGTATTTTGTTTTTGGATGATGCTAAGTTTTATTTGTCTTTGCATATTCACCTGGTACAGACCTCTAGTGAAGGTCTTAGGCACCTCAATCAGATATTTTTGTCAAAACTGAGACATTTGATTTCTCTGCAGTTGTACGTTTTAGTGACACGATCCTGGAAAAAAATCCCCAGAGGCTTTAAAAAGTGCACCCAGTGCAGCAAGACCATAACTGTAACAGATACTCACAATAGGTGCTTGCAGTATCTGGGGCACCACCATGAACACTGTCATCATAATTTGTGTTTGCAGATGTCAACTAAAGTTCTTCGCAATCAAGAGAAGCAGGACAAATACATTTTTTGGTGCCTCTAGGTCTAGTCCATCAACATCAGCATTGGAGGAATTGGTCTCCATTGGCCCAGGAGCTGCATTGGATGCTGGGGATGCATTGCCATTGAGAGTGCATTGATCACCCTCAATGTTGAGCATCAGTAAATGCCATCTAAATCAGACATCCAAGTCCCACCCAAAAAAAGAGGAAGAATGTGTCCTTGTCTTCATTGATGTCGAGGGCTTGCAATACTGAGCACTGGGCTGTAGTACATCGACATCATCTGAACCTGACATTGATACCACCAAGACACCAAAGCACCAAAATCACCAGTATCTTCAAAGCACCCCTGATATGATAACCATTCATTTCCTTGGTATCAGAGAAGATGTGAGCAAACAAGAGGGAATCAGCAAAACAGGCCAAATGATACAACAGAAAAAGTATAGAGGGCTACGGATGGAACTAAGAGGCAAAGCCTTAGGTTGGAGGAAGCAAAGTTTATTGAAGGACCCAACATGACCCATGTTTCAGCAAGGTGCTATGTCAGGGGTCCAGATACCATATTATGATCTCATAAAAGGATTGCTTCCAATATCATTCAGCCACAACAATTTTCCAGAACAGATAAGTTTCAAGTGTAAAAAATTGCTGCCGATAGCTCCAGTCTTAAATCACAATGTTCAAAGATGATACAACAGCTTCCAAGGACCCAAGACCAGGCCTCTGATATTCCTCAAGTGACTCAGGAAGACATGGCCATACCTATTGCTCCTCTTGCATCTTTTTTGATGGCAGCCTTTAGGAGCAGCTCATGAAGAAGTTCAATGAGTGGATGGAACAAATTTTTGTTCATTGTGATCCTGCAGCTTTGACACCATCATAGTCATTGCATCAAGAGGTCTAGTTGGTCCTTGAGATTCACATATGCCTGCAGGAGAGACATCAACACCAAGACCAAGAAAGGTCAGTGTCTGCTGCACCACTGTCCAGCTCCAATGCATTGAAGGAGGACGCTTCACCAAGATGTTGGAGATCCTCAGTTTCTCACCCAAGGCATATTCACAACAAGAAATAGAGAACATCCTTGGTAGAAGGATGGACGTGGTGAAAGATGTAGTGAGGTTTGTGTGGTGAAGTCTAAGGAGGGAGTAGTGGGGTGAGTATTGAGAGTTTTATCTTTCCATTATTATGTTAATTATGCTGCTCTTGTTATCTGTTTTGACTGTATTTTATATTCTGGTAAACCATTTTGAATGACATTTCCTCAGGAAAATGATATAAATTTTTTTATAATATTAATAAATAAATAAATCTTAGGGAGGAGCTCAATGATCCATATTCAAGATGGCAGTGATTGGACAAGGATGCATTAGATGCCTCCCTAAGGGGTCCTTTTACTAAAGTACACTGAAAAATGGGCTGCGCTAGTGTAGGCGCATGTTTTAGGTGCGCACATTTTTCAGCGCGCCTGTAAAAAAGACCTTTTTTAAATTTTTGCCGAAAATGGACATGTGGCAAAATCAAAACTGGAGCATGTCTATTTTGGGTCTGAGACCTTACCACCACCCAATGACTTAGAGGTAAGGCCTCACACATTAACTGGGCTGTAATCGTCTATGCGCATAGAATGATGATTACTGCCTGGTTTCTGCCACGCGCTGGAAAATAAAAATGATTTTCTGGCATGCATAGTGGATGCACATAAAAAATTAAATTTCCGCCCAGGCCACGCGGTAGCTGGGTGATAACTCTGAATTGACGCGCGTTGCGCAAGCTTAGGCACCTATGCAGCTTAGTAAAAGGGCCCCTAAGACCAGACAAATATTACTGGTAGAGCAGCGCTATTGGAGGCCCTGGATTGGATGGTCCTGAGAAGGAACTCCTTCTTTTCTCGCCTTTTGTCGGTATGAGAGCAGGGATTGGCTCACACTCTGACAGAACAAGAGAAAGAAAATTTGGCCTGATACCCAAACCAGTGGCATGTTCCCGTGGTGGTGGGCACTGTTTTTTTTAATGTCGGCATACATTTTTTAACATTATGGTATTTTACATGCCTTCAGTTTACTGCATTGGGAGTAAAAGGATTTTTCAACTTGGGCATTAGAATACCGTGCACTGAAGCTTAGCACATTGCTTTAATACATCAGCTTATTACATCAGCCTCAAAATGGGGAAAAACCATTAGTGTATAAGCCATTTTATCAATTCATTACACTTTACACAGCCCGCAATAACGTATCTTCCATTACCCTCACCATCGCACTTAAGTCCATGTTATATTCATCTTAAGTAGAGAGGTGTGGTAGCCATGTTAGTCCACTCTTAAGGTTATCAATAGAAATCAAACAAAATAAAACATGGAAAAGAAAATAAGATGATACCTTTTTTATTGGACATAACTTAATACATTTCTTGATTAGCTTTCGAAGGTTGCCAAAGCTAATCAAGAAATGTATTAAGTTATGTCCAATAAAAAAGGTATCATCTTATTTTCTTTTCCATGTTTTATTTTGTTTGATTTCTATTGTTGTTATATTCATAAATCAGTGACTGCTTTTCTTAATGAAATAGATTTTCCCATGGGAATCTGTAACTGATACAAAACAACAAGTGTGGAGGTGGAAAAAATTCCAAATGACTAGAGGAAACAAGGAGTAAGAGCGTCCAAAGAGTTTATTTGCCAAATAAAGCTGACCCTATAGCTGATACCACATACAGTTCAAAAAGAATTTTAAAAATGCAGGATCACCGATAAGAAATACAAACTATGCATATATTTCTAATTTCTACATGATTCCTTGAAACAAAATTGATACAACAAAATGTCGGCTTTGGGTGCCTACACAAAATATTGACATACCTGGTTTCTCTGCTCTGACGCCACAAGACAAGCCAAACAGGAAGTTCACATGTCAGGAAAAAAAACTAGTTCCTATGTTTTTGTCCAAGTCTTGATTTACACTTTGTGTATAGTCTTTCATAGGTCCTAATTGCAGAAAAATTTACTAAATTTTGGCCAGTGACTATCCCTTGAGGCAGGTACGTCCAAGAATTCTGAGCAGGACTGAGAAGCAAAGGCTATAGAAACAGGAGTGGTAAACTTTCTTTCTTTGCAGAGCAGAAAAGCAATGCTCTTTGCATGTCAAACAGTGTGATAATTACCAAAGGAATGCCAACTAACAGGTGGGACAGAAACCAGATTGGACCAGACACTCTATCAATTGTTTACCTTTCTATGAAAAAAAATGTTTATTCAGAGCAAACAGCTACAAAACCACTTCTTACAGCTGTAAGAAGCTTACAGTTTTGTAAAGACTCTTTGGTACCTTCTTTTATGTATCAAGGGGATTGTTAATTGAAGGGGAAGGCTCTTCTTTTTGACGTCATTAGGAGGGAGAAGGAGAGAAATGGGAAGGAGTGTTGCACTTCAGGGCCCTTACCTTCCTTGAACACTCTCTGTTTCTCTATCTCGTTCTCTCTAGGTCTATATAGTCAGTCTTCATTCACCCAAATGCAGTAGAAATCCATGCCAGGCCGAATAAAAAGCAAAATGTTTCACTTAAAGGAACTTGCAGGACGTCAGGAGGATGAAAGAGCACAGAGAAGGGAGCGTGGCGCGCTGGAGACCGGCGCTGAAGAAAGCTTCGGCTGGTGGGGGTTGGAGACCCCGCCAGCAAAACCAGCGGCCTAGATGAAATTGGGGGGGGGGGGGGGGCAGGCCCCCGTGACCCCACCTAGCTATGTCACTGATTAAAAGGCCTAAACTTTGCAGTTACTCTCAGTGCACAGTTGAGTCTGTCTGTGCTTTCCTAAACAATATAGCATTGTAAATAAAGATAGGTGAGCAACAATAGCCAAACTCATACCTAGAGCTGGCAAGTTTCAAGAAGGTGACTCTTTGGACAGTCCTGGTTTTAAATTTAGACCCTAGAGCAAAGCAGTATTTGTAGCCTGTTGATTCTATCCATTGGAATGACTGCTGCAGGTTCCATAATATGTCAGGATAGTGTTGTCATAT
This sequence comes from Microcaecilia unicolor, assembly GCF_901765095.1. Lineage (NCBI taxonomy): Eukaryota > Metazoa > Chordata > Amphibia > Gymnophiona > Siphonopidae > Microcaecilia > Microcaecilia unicolor. The sequence goes on along the minus strand of NC_044039.1, from coordinate 178,276,675 downwards.
ATCCAGGACTGGCTTAAAATCTCCCTCCTTAAACTGGGTAACTTGGCAGCTCTGCAAACCAGCAAATTTCTGTCTGATTTTGAGTCTGCCAGAATATTTGGATTTTCCCTAGAACCACTAGGGAAATCCTTAATCCACACAGAAGGAAACTTTTTAAAAGTTTGAAAAGGAGGTTTCTAAACTCTGCTTTGGAATTTCAAAAAAAATTCAACGTGGTTCTCTGCCAACTTAAAAAAAAAAAAGCCAAAGAACAGTTTTTATTTATCTGCGTCAGATTTCTTCACAAAGGTTTGATGAATCTTGGAAGTTTTTCCAGGTTCGAGTTTTTTGGCAAAACTGTTTTGAAGAACTTCACACATTTCTAATCATGAAATTATAGTGTCAAAGTTGCATAATACAACATCTCAGTACATACTGTGGATCTGGCACCGTCAGATGGCTTATATATTGTAAAGGAAGAGATATAGGAAAAGTACTTGCCAAAGAGAAAACATGTCATCTGAAACCTTAAAAAAAACATTTTTACACCTACAAGAAAATTTAAATTAATATCCATGGGTGCCAAGAGGGGGGAAAATCACTGCGGAGTAGTTGAAATAGCAAAGTGAGAATGAATTATTTCAGTACAGCATATGTTACTTGCACAGTATCAAATTCCATATTTTCTGCATTTTGCTTGTTTAGCCTTTCTGCCAGATGAGGAAGAGATGGTCAAAGTTGAGGCAAGTCTGAAATAATGCCAGGGGCTTCTGATGTTACAGGCAAGGTTCCCTCTAAAGTGGTCAGGAGTCTATCACCCACATTCCCAGCAGCAATATCACAGTTTCAGATGTGAGGTCCAGGCAAGTTCTGTGGCACTCCCAGGGGGCCCTGCCTGCCCATTAAGATTGAAATCGCAATACTGCTACACCATCATCAATGGTAGGAACATGGGCAGAAGACTTCCACACACCTTAGAAGTACATAAGTATTGCCATACTGGGAAAGACCAAAGGTCCATCAAGCCCAGCATCCTGTTTCCAACAGTGGCCAATCCAGGTCACAAATACCTGGCAAGATCCCAAAAAAGTACAAAACAGAAATAGTGAATTTTCCCCTAGTCCATTTAATAATGGTCTATGGACTTTTCCTTTAGGAAGCTGTCCAACCCTTTTTTAAACTCCGCTAAGCTAACCGCCTTTCCAGAGTTTAATTACACGTTGAGTGAAGAAAAATTTTCTCTGATTCATTTTAAATTTACTACATTGTAGCTTTAACACATGCCTCCTAGTCCTAGTATTTTTGGAAAGCGTAAACAGACGCTTCACATCTACCCGTTCAACTCCACTCATTATTTTATACACCTCTATCATATCTCTCCTCAGCCGCCTTTTCTCCAAGCTGAAGAGCCCTAGCTGCTTTAGCCTTTCCTCATAAGGAAGTCGTCCCATCCCCTTTATCATTTTTGTTGCCCTTCTCTGCACCTTTTCTAATTCCACTATATCTTTTTTGAGATGCAGCAACCAGAATGAACATTGGTTATACTGCTCCAAAGATAAGGTGCTTTTCAAATACACAACACTGAGGGGCCTATTTGCTTAGCTGCACTAGGTAACTGACGTGGATTTTAATGCACATTTAGGGGCCCTTTTACTAAGCCGCGTAAACGTCTATGGCCTGTCATTGAATATCCAGCATTAGCGCTGATAGTGGGAGTTAGCCAGGCTAACTCCCGCGGTCTGAATATCGGCCCCATTATGCCTATCATTTCTTAGGGCCCCTGATGCACGCATTGTGCCAAAACACGGCCATGTCAGGTCTGCTAATAAAGATCTTGCTATTTCGACTTGTTCTCACACCTCCATTGTTTGCCATCTCCACTGTACGTTATCCTTGTGGATTTCTGCTTTGCTGTTGTCTGAAAAGTGGTAGCAGAAATATGAACTATTCTTTCCGAATAGTGTGTAACAGAAAACAAAAATCCTTTTATACTGGCCAAAACATAAAAAGCAGATTATCTTTATTTCACTGCTTGTTGTCCTATGTATAAAATTCACTTTGATTAAAAATGCTCCATTTAGCTTTGCGACTACACAATTACACATTCATTTTGTATGTTCTCGTTCTTTGTTTCAAGCACTTACTCAGCTGCAGAATGATGACTCTTTTTGCTGTACTTAAATGTCAAATAGCTATTTTTACTTTCTGGACACTATGCTGGAAGGTAAACATAGCTCTCTTGTTTAAATGATCAAGCATCCTTTCACCTGAGAAATTGCAAGCGGTTGGTTGCCCTGGTAACAGAATTTGCTTCCAGTTCAATGGTGCAGTGATACTCTTCATAGGTTCCTTACAGCCAATTACAGATGAGGAAGTCACAGCTACCCACAAGACCTATAAAAAGCCTGTTGCCGAGGTCTATGGAAAATGTCTCCTGATTTTCAATACTATCAGGTACACTGCAACATTTTCTTTCAAACTTTATTTTTACTTTCATAATGAAATTAGACAAGCTTTGGCTATTCCCTTGGACTGAGCCATCAGCTTCAAACACTAAAGCAATGTAGAATCTTAAAGGAGACTTTTTACATGTAAATGAGTATTAGCATATTGTGGTCACGTGAGCGACAGGAAGGTCTGGACTCTTCATAAAATATAGACGGTGAGTAGTGAAAAGGTTAAAAGGAAAACTTTATTTCTGTTCAAAGGGAAAAATAAACAGGCTTGTTTCTTCACAGGTTCTTACAATCCTTGTACTCAGTTCCACACTTCACTATATATTGTTTTCCCTCAGAATCAGACTCCAGTAGTTTGTTCCAGACACAGCTCTCACAGCTTAAATAGTCACTTCTCAGAGTCTCTTTATCTAGGTTCCAAGTAATTTTTCCTACCTTACTGGAACCTCTTCTTCACATAAACTCAAGGTAACAACATCCACTGAAGGCCACTTCACTTCCCCAGGTACTGCAGCCAGCAGGATATGCTAGAAGGATCCTTGCTTTCAGGGCTGTCCCTTCCAGAGGCCTGCTGCTTCGGGACCTCCCTTCTGGAAGCCTCTACACTCAGGGCCTCACTGGTTCTACACTGTCTCAGGGCATTAACCTTCCTTCCCTCTGAGCCCTGCTGTTCTGACTCAGGACCTGTTTTGGCAGTTTATCGCCTCTTGCTTTCAGGCAGCTGAACTGCGCCCTCAATGAAGAAGTGCTCATCGACATACCATCCATTTCCTCACAGATATAAAGACGGTTGTACCACACCAGGTCACTGACATTCATGGTGACCTTCTTCACAATCCTGGCTTAACTGTTGCATTTTCGTGACTTCAGTTTTCATGGTATCCTTGCACCTCTCTGTTACACAATGCATGAAAGTATATATGTTTCATTCTATTCTGAAATATTTCTATCTGCTCCAGAGTTTATTCTTGCAACAATCACATGAAGGGAGGAAGGGAGAAGAACTAAGTTTTTCAGTCAATGGTTATATAATTTGTGCTTAAATAGTGACATTCAAGTTTGGCACTTTTGAGTGACTGTTAGTACAGATATTGCATAAAGCTTGCTTATTACTGAACAGTCATTTAAAAAAATTAAACTATGACAATTTATACATCCATAGGTATGAAGTGACAAAACAGCTTGTGTGAACATTTGGCACTAAATTGTATAGCAAACATTTTTGGAACACAGGAGGTGAGAAGTACAAACTTCTCAAAAAAATTATTAGTCATGTAAGAAAGCCCTTTTTATGCACATTTTGCCCAAGAGATAGTGCCAATTGGGAAGGGCCCATCCATATGTCTGTCTGTCCATCTGTACACATAGGTTTGTTTACTACCCTAACATGAGACACTACCATGTGTCTTCACACCCAGTTCCCCACAGACCATGTATGAGTTTGCAAATGGAAAAAAAGGGAAATATATCCCATTTTGTCACACTAAAAGTATTTATTTTTATTTTGTTTGTTACTGGTCTCACCTTTGCTCCATGTGCTGACCCACAAGCTTCTGTGCCTTAGAGGGAGCAGAGACGATGCAGAGGTGCATAAGTTACCTGCAGGCATGCACTGCATTTTCAATTGGCCCTCTCCTCACATCTTAGTAGGTGGGCACTCCTGTTTTTGAAGATCATTGGAAGGAGACTATTCCCCACTCACATATTGAAAGAGGTCTGAGTGAGCCTCAAATCAAACAAGCATTGAGCAATACCTCTGTTATTTTGGTACCTTAGTTACACCAGAAACGTAAAATGTTCCTTCATCTCACATAAGAGCATAACGTATCATTTCCATGTGATTTGTGTAAAAAAATATTTTCAAGTCATTCAGTTGAAGCTACAGTTTGCCTGCTGACCAAATCTCAGGTGATTATGGCTTGACTCCAGCACACTGCACATCTCTCATGATTACCTCTTACTGAGAGTTGAACCAAATAATAAGATTTCAGTTAACAGGCTCCCCAGTAAAGCAATAATCCTTCTAACTGAAATAGAAACAGATAATTTCAAAGACTAACTATGCAATTATTTTGCTTTCTTTTTTGAATGAGGCTGACCATCAACCAAAGGCATGACTGATAATTATGAATCCATGCCAGCTGTATCTCATTAGTTGATAGGTATGTTGTGCTGGTCTTATGTATCTGAGTATTTTATTTTTATCAATTGTACATTTAATGAGAAATTGGGTGGCAGTACATAAGTCTATTTTTGAAATAAAGTTTGGATTCTTTTTTTGGATAAGCAAATAATTGAAGCCAAATGTGGTGGAGAAAATGGGGAGAGAAAAGAAGAGAGAAGGCAGGCCTTAGCCCCCCACCGCACAAGACAGAAGTTGTGTCATAGGGGATGGGGCACCGGAGATTGCATAAGGAAAGCTGCGTGATTGGTGTGGACAACTTCAGTCTAGGGTCACAAATCCAGCTGCAAAGATCTATATTTACAAGACTAAGATGGCTGCAACACAACGAGCTCCAAGAACACTTGCCTGAACAAGCCCATTTTTGACAGTACAGGGCTGAAGTTCTGACCAAGTTGTAGATCAGCCGCCCTGTCAAGGAACAAGGACCGCAAATGCACCACATCGGATCTCCATGAGCCTTCATTGCAGCACGCCCCCAAAGAGACTTCGGCAGCGGCAAAGCAGAAGAGAGGAAGGTCGTTTCCCCCTGTGGCATGCGAATCTCCTGTTCAGTGCTCCATCTGACAGCTGCTCCACATCGGACTTCCCTGAGCCCTCATTGCATCATGCCCCTGAAGAAGCTCCGGTAGCTGCTCGCATAAGAGACAAGGATCTTGGCAGTTTCACATCTGACCTCCACGAGCCCTCGCCCAAAACGAGGGATACCTCCTGAAAAACTGCGATATTAGAACTGGTCCAGCGAAAATGCAGCACTGGCGGTGGATTTTCACGGAGCTGTGGCACCAGAGCCAGCCCAGAGCAAGGAAAAACTCCCCACACAACCGTGGCACTAGAGCTGGGCCGGCGCCCTGGATTCCAGAACAAGGAAGAGCTCCCTGCATGATCACAACTGCGAACCACACAAACCCACGTGCACCACTATACTGAAGCACTGTTGGTGCCTCGGATGTCACTCTTCTCTGAATCTATATATATAAAGCAGATGTGTGTGCTTGTTTGTTTGTCCATGTCTGAACTCCTCGGCCCCCAAAGAACTACAGCCACCATGCAGACTCTACCCACCATTGCCAAGGTTATCGTGTAGTTTGAAGCAATTCGGTTCACGGGGGCATTAAAAGAATAGGCTGCAGGTCGGAAAGTTCTTTCTTGCTTGGGACAGGGTGAGGACTCAGAGACTGGAGGAGTGAAACATGGACATCAGCTGTGCAGTTGTCCCTCTCTCATTCTCTAATACCCTCTTCCCTAACAATTTCAGTAGAAGGGAAGTTCAGATTGGTGGGAACAGGGTAGGGAGAAAGTATTGGGGTCAGACTGGGAAGTGTGTGTGTGCGCGCGACAAACTGAGGGGTTGGGAGACTGCGACAGAGACTGCTTGGGACAAGGTGATGGCTCAGAGACTGGTGGGGAGAAACACGGAGAGCTGTGCAGTTGTCCCTCTCTCATTCTGTAATACCCTCTTCCCTAACAATTTTAGTACAAGGGTGGTTCAGTGACTGCTGAACACAGGGTGGAGAGAAAGTATTGAGGTCAAACTGAGAAGTGTGTGTGTGTGCAAGAGAAATGCTGGACATGGATGGAGGGGAGGGAAGACAAAGGAAGGAGATGCACATGGATGGAGAGGAGGGGAGAAATGCTGGACAAGTAAGGAGGAGGGAAGAGAGAGGAAGTGAGATGAGTATGGATGGATGGGAGGAGAGGAGAGAAGAGAAGAGAAATTTATTTATGCCCCGACTCATTCAAGCATGCTGTTGTCACACCGCTCCTCAAGAAACCTTCACTTGACCCTACCTGTCCTTCCAACTATTGCCCCATCTCCCTCCTACCCTTCCTCTCCAAGATACTTGAACGCGCTGTTCACAGCCGCTGCCTCGATTTTCTCTCCTCTCATGCCATCCTTGACCCGCTTCAGTCCGGTTTTCGCCCTTTACACTCGACGGAAATGGCTCTTACTAAAGTCTGTAATGACCTGTTCCTTGCAAAATCCAAAGGTCACTACTCCATCCTCATCCTCCTTGACCTATCCGCCGCCTTGGATATTGTTAACCATAATCTACTTCGTGACACACTATCTTCACTTGGATTCCAGGGCTCTGTCCTCTCCTGGTTCTCCTCTTATCTCTCCAACCGGACCTTCAGAGTTCACTCTCATGGCTCTTCCTCCACTCCCATCCCGCTCTCTGTTGGGGTTCCTCAAGGATCTGTTCTTGGGCCCCTTCTTTTTTCAATCTACACCTCTTCCCTGGGCTCACTGATCTCCTCTCATGGTTTCCAATATCATCTTTATGCCGATGACACTCAGCTTTATCTCTCCACACCAGACATCACCGCAGAAACCCAGGCCAAAGTATCGGCCTGCTTATCTGACATCGCTGCCTGGATGTCCAACCGCCACCTGAAACTGAACATGGCCAAGACTGAGCTCATTGTCTTCCCACCTAAACCCACATCTCCTCTCCCTCCACTCTCTATCTCAGTCGACGGCACCCTCATCCTTCCCGTCTCATCTGCCTGCAACCTTGGAGTCATCTTCGACTCCTCCCTCTCCTTCTCTGCCCATATCCAGCAGACAGCCAAGACCTGTCGCTTCTTTCTCTACAACATCAACAAAATTCGCCCCTTCCTCTCTGAACACACCACCCGTACTCTTATCCACGCTCTCATTTCCTCTCGCCTTGACTACTGCAATCTGCTCCTCACTGGCCTCCCACAACCATCTATCCCCCCTTCAATCCATTCAGAACTCGGCTGCGCGTCTCATCTTCCGCCAAAACCGTTATGCGCACATCACCCCCCTTTTCAAGTCTCTTCACTGGCTTCCGATCAGACACCGCATACAATTCAAGCTCCTCCTACTAACCTACAAATGCTCTCAATCTGCAGCCCCTCACTACCTTTCCACCCTCATCTCCCCATACGCCCCTACCCGTAACCTCCGATCACAAGGCAAATCCCTCCTCTCGGTACCCTTCTCCACCACCGCCAATTCCAGGCTCCGCCCTTTCTGCCTCGCCTAACCCTATGCCTGGAATAGACTCTCTGTGCCCATACGCCAAGCACCCTCACTGTCCATCTTCAAATCTCTACTCAAAACCCACCTCTTCAATGTCGCTTTCGGAACCTAACATTGTACCTAGTAACCTAGACTGTTCCAACTATTGATTGTCTACTCCAATTATTGCTTGTCTGCTCTCCTTGTCCGTCTTGTCCTCTAGATTGTAAGCTCCTTTGAGCAGGGGCCATCATTCTTTGTTTATTGTAAGCACTGCGTAACCCTAGTAGCGCTCTATAAATGTCAAATAGTAGTAGTAGTAGTATTTATTTATTATTTATTTGTTACATTTATACCCCACATTTTCCCACCTATTTGCAGGCTCAATGTGTGGCTTACAAAGTATCGTAATGGCGAATGCCATTACGGAAGATAACAAATACAAGGTTGTGTTATGGTCGCAGGTAGAGGCGTTTCAGGTGTCATGGGGTCGAGGATGATAAATTGTCTAGTACGATCATAGAAATGCTGGACATAGGTGGAGGGGGAGAGGAAAAATACTGGACATGGACTGAGGAGAGGGAAGAAAGAGAAAGGAGATGAATATGGATGGAGGGGAGGTTTGAGAGAGCAAGGAGATGCATACTGATGGAGATAAGGGAAATGCGGCCAACTGGTGGAATAAACTAACTAGAAGCTTATGACGTGGCATCTCCTACGAAAGCTTTTGCAAAGAACTGAAAACATTTTGGTATAAGAAATTCATGACAATAGATGTAACTTAAATCTGCACAATCGGACAGTTGACTCTGTATTCCTCTCCCCCCTCCCCCCACTATAGCTTGTAAAACTCACCTGTGGTTTTTGTGCATAACTCCAAGGGATCATCCATCTCCTATTAGGACTCCATCTCTTCTTGTCTATCTATCTGAGAACTGCCTATCATGATTCCTTGACCTGTATCTGTATCTCTGCTTAACTGAATGTAAGCCACGTAGAACTGAGTTCACAACTTGTATGATTGTGGGATACAAATCCAAATAAAGTAAAGTAAAGTAAAGCACATAGAGTAATGGAAAAGATCTAAGAGCATTCCCAAGTTTGCCTCCTACTCATTTCTATGCTTCTTGAGTGACCCAGCAGAAGCTGCCCGGAGCAGAGGAGTCTGTTGCCCGAAACCACAAATACTATAGTACAGAAACTGCCTTTATAGGCATAACCAGCTTTATCCAGGCCAACCTGGACAAAGATAACACTCCTGCTCCTCTCACTGGATCTTTCAGCAGCTTTTGACTTGATAGCTTACTCTATTCTACTTAGCAGACTTCAAGACACTGGAGTGTCAGAAATTAGATTGTAAGCTCTGTCAAACAGGGACTGTCTCTTAAATGTTTATTTATTATTTATTTGTTACATTTGTACCCTGCGCTTTCCCGCTCATCAGCAATAGTTAGTGTATAGCGCTGTGTATGTCTAGTAGCGCTTTAGAAATGATAAGTAGTAGTAGCAGTAAATTGTCTTAGAATGATTTCACTCTTATTTAAGAACATATGAACATAAACATTGCCCAACTGGGTCAGACTGAAGATCCATCAAGTCCAGTATCCTATTTCCAATAGTGGTCAATCCAGGTCACAAGTACCTGGCAAGATCCCAAAAGAGATAGATCCTACATTGTACTATGACAAGACATCATCTGTGATTCTTACTCCTTTACATATGGTGTGCTTCAGAGATCACTCCTGGCTCTTATTCCATTTAGGGGCCCATTTCGAAAGAAAAAAAATGTTGAAAAAGTAGCACAATGCAGCAGATAGATGTTTTTTTTGTGCAAAATATCCAAATCGCTATTTTTGAAACCCATTTTAAGACATTTTTCTAGGCAGTTCATCTGCAGTGCATCCAAATCACAAGGAGGCATGTTGGGGAGTGGGATTTGGGTGCTCCCAAAACTTGGACTTTTTTCCTGCCAAAATAGAACAAAGCAAAAATGTATAGGGCTAAAAGTTAGATGTTTTGGTCTAGACCTGTTTCAATTATGACTAAGTTATAAAAAGGTGCCTTAAATGACCAGATGACCAATGGAGGGATTAAGGCATGACCCCCCCCCCCTTACTCCCTCAGTGGTCACTGACACCCTCCCATCCCACAAAGATGTGAAAGAAACAGTACATACCAGCCTCTATGACAGCATCAGATGTTATGGCCAGTCCTATTAGAGCAGCAAACATGACCCTGGTTGTTGCAGTGCACTGTAGAGAAAGGGATCAAGGCCCACATCTCACTCAAACTGTTCACTTGTAGTGGAAAGTATGAGCCCTCCAAATCCCACCAATAACCTACTGTACCACATATAGGTGGCACCCGCAGCCATACGGGCTATTGCAGTGGTGTGCAGTTGGGTACATTAGGTTTTTGGTAAGTTTTGGAGGACTCACCATACAATATAAGGGGGTAATGGTGAGATGTGTACCTGGGACCTTTTAGGTGAAGTCCACTGCAGCACCCCCTAGGGTGCTCCACTGGTCTGCTGGGATGTCTGTATGGCCAGTCTACTAAGAATGCTGCCCCCCCCCCCCCCCCCCCCCCCCCAGACGTCCCAATGACTTGTTTATGTGCGTTTTTCCCCTGGACCTTTTTTTTTCTAAAATGGTCACAAAAGTAAAATGCACTGAGCACAAAATGTCTAGGAAGTAGCCATTTCCAAAACAGAAAGATAGCGATTTTCGAACCAGAAAAACATCTATGTTTGTCACTTGATTTTTCGATATTTTCAGCAAAACGTCCAAAATCAGATTTAGTCTTCATATGGAAAATGCCCCTCCACATGTCTTCATGGCCCCCTTGGCCAGTCTGATTCAGAATTTGGAATTAATTCCCTCTATTTATGTGAATGATATCCAGATCATATCCATCATAGATCCACTGAACCCACAAGATATTCCCTCCATCAATAGGTGGCGGTAAGTGCTCCCCCCTGAAAAGGCCATGCGGCAAGTGTTTCACGTGCCGCACAACCACTTCTTTAAAAAAAAACTGCCTTTTACCTGCTGTGGTAAAATAGGGCCTCAGTGCGCACCAAAAACACGTACCGCAGCTTAGTAAAAGGACCCCTCAATAATTAGAAAAAATGGCAAAAGATGTCTTTACATAAGAACATAAGAGTAGCCATATTGGGTCAGACCAATGGTTCATCTAGCCCAATATCCTGTTTTCCAAACAGTGGCCAAGCCAGGTCACAAGTACCTGGCAGAAACCCAAATCGTGGCAACACTCCATACTACAAATCCCAGGGCAAGCAGTTGCTTCCCATATCTGTCTCAATAGCGGACTATGGACCTTTCCTCCAGGAAGTTGTCCAAACCTTTTTTAAACCCAGATACATTAACCGCCGTTACCACATACTCCGGCAAAGAGTTCCAGAGCTTAACTATTCATTAAGTGAAAAAATATTACCTCCATTTGTTTTAAAAGTATTTCCATGTAAGTTCCTTGAGTGTCCCCTAGTCTTTGTACTTTTGGGACAGGACGTTTTCTCTAAAGGTATAGATAGATAGATAGATAGATAGATAGATAGATAGATAGATAGATAGATAGATAGATAGATAGATAGATAGATAGATAGATAGATAGAAAGTCACACCTCAATGAGCTGAAGTATCTTTTGTTTTCAGACAAAAATATATCATGAGGAGTGAGGGAAAGACACTATCCAGCTTATAATCGAACGAGAAAAACGCCCAAGTTCCGACCTAAATCGGGAGATGGACGTTTATCTCACAAAAACGAATAAAGCGGTATAATCGAAAGCCGATTTTTGGGCGTTTTCAACTGCATTCCGTCGCGGATGCGGACAAAGTTTATGGGGGCGTGTCAGAGGTGTGGCGAAGGCGGAACTGGGGCGTGGTTATCTGCCGAACAAAGATGGGCGCATTTCACCGATAATGGGAAAAAAGTATGCGTTTTTACCTAGAATTTAGGACACTTTTCCTGGACCCTGTTTTTTCACGAATAAGGCCCCAAAAAGTGCCCTAAATGACCAGATGACCACTGGAGGGAATCGGGGATGACCTCCCCTGACTCCCCCAGTGGTCACTAACCCCCTCCCACCACAAACAAATGATGTTTCACACATTTTCATTTTCACCCTCAAATGTCATACCCAGCTCCCTGGCAGCAGTATGCAGGTCACTGGAGGAGTTGTTAGGGGGTGCAGTGGACTTCAGGCAGGTGGACCCAGGCCCATCCCCCCCCTACCTGTTACAATTGTGCTGCTTAATGCTTATTAGTCGTCCAACCCCCCCAAACCCACTGTACCCACATGTAGGTGCCCCCCTTCACCCCTTAGGGCTATAGTAATGGTGTAGACTTGTGGGCAGTGGGTTTTGAGGGGGATTTGGGGGGCTCAACACACAAGGGAAGGGTGCTATGCACCTGGGAGCTCTTTTACCTTTTTGTCTGGTTTTGTAAAAGTGCCCCCTAGGGTGCCCGGTTGATGTCCTGGCATGTGAGGGGGACCAGTGCACTACGAATCCTGGCCCCTCCCACGAACAAATGCCTTGGATTTATTCGTTTTTGAGCTGGGCGCTTTCATTTTCCATTATCGCTGAAAAACAAAAACGCCCAGCTCACACATTGTTGAATAAAACATGGGCGTCTATTTTTTCCCAAAATACGGTTCGGTCCGCCCCTTCACGGACCCGTTCTTGGAGATTAATGCCCATGGAGATAGGCGTTTTCGTTCAATTATGCCCCTCTATATGAAAAAATCACAAACCAGTTCACTTAAAGAACATGAGAGTACAGCCCAAATGATACCTTTTAATGGTGGAGGAAAAAGCATCAGAATTTTTCATAGAGTACAAAAATGTACTTCACTTATTCATTCATAGGCTAAAAAAACAAAACTATGCACTCCCAATTACATTTATGTTTTATTTTTTACTGATTTTTCTCTAAATCTTTTAAAATTTTATAAATGTCCAAAAAAAAGGCTCAGACTTATCTTAATAAACAACAGGTTTTCTCCCAGCAGGAAGTTCCAAATTACAAAGTCATCACCCAGACCACCAACAAGGACCTCGCAAAACACAGATACACCCTCATTCTGTATAGAAGTAACTACAAACTAAGGGTCCCTTTTACTAATCCATGTTAGGCATTAGCCCGTGCCTACTGCATGCCAAAAAGCACTACAAAATTGGCAGCTTCTCCCCTCTCCCTCCACTCAAAAAAAAAAAAAATCCAGGAAACTCATCTACAAGTGCTCTGCGCTGATTAAATTCTCTTTGAAAAAGTGCTTTCAGACCCATGCAGGATTTCACAATTGCATCCATTAAGACCAGTTTGTTTCTTTCTGGTTTCTACTGAGCTTTTATTTAGGGGCTAATTCACTCTGCTCAGCTTCCTAGAGCTCATTAGGGATTAGGGGAATCTGTAGAATTTCTACTTCATCCCTGTCAATTTAAACAGGCTGAAGCAGTCCTGGTTTGCTCCCAGCGCCTGCACAGAGTTATAGACTGTGATTTTCTTAAGAAAAAGTATACTTTAGACCTATACAAACAAACTGATCTCACTTGGTGGAGGGACAGGTCACGAATGCAAACCTATGTCCCTGTTATGCACAGAGTTAGGAAAAGTAGGGCTACATTTCCATCATTTATACTTTCCACAGCAAGTGAAGCACAGAAAAGGCTTACACTGTGATGTAAGTAGAATGGCTGGTGGTGAGGATTCTAGGACTACCATGAGCTGAGTTTCCTGCTTCAGTAAGAAAAGTTGGATGCAGAAGACAATGTCACTGGATTACAGCGCCACCTAGTGGTACAGGAGCTTTTCCTGTTTCTGACCATTCACCAACTTTTAATACCCCAGTACGGTCCATTACATTTATTCTTCCTCCACTTTCAAGATTTCAGCAAACACCGCCACCTGTTCACCTCCTATGTGGGAGTTCAATCATGCTCTCAGCAGTGATATTCTTCCCACCAATTACCCAGGCCTTTTATCACCTCACCCTATGTTTCATCATCTTTTCTTCAGCCAGGCAAACCAGCTGCTTTCTAAGCACCATTTCTGCAGGCAGCATCGCCTTGCTCGTTACCATGGAGACAAAGAGCTCAAAAAGAGATCTTCAGTATCTTATGAAAGAAAATAAACTAAAATAAAACAAACAAGGCAATTTAACATAATAGTTAAACTATGTTGACTTGTACTTCCAGAATGGTGCCAGGGTTTTCAAGGTTTACAACAGCGGTAAAATAAGTTTTTTTCATGTGTCTTCAGGAAGTTAAAAAAGTTAATATATTAACAGTGCGTTTTTTCTAGGGAAAAAGCTGCCAGTACTGAAATACTAGGCCACCCGTAAGGAATGGGGTGATCACTGAGAGACCCACCCCACAGTAGCCAGGCCCCCTACAACCAGTCACTGAATCTATGACAAGGCAGAATTGGTGTGTAGAACCTGAGATCTTTCATTAAAACTTGGAAACCGTGGGTTAATTTTAGCAGACAATAGAAAAGGTGCTGGTACTCAGTACCCCCAGGTACCCCCCCCCCCCTCAAAAAAGCCCTGTAATATTACTATACCAGTGATATTTGTAGTTGCTATTAGAGGTGGGCAACTGGAAATATTTCATTTTCATTTTGTTTCTTCTTTTTGGTTTGATACAAATGTCAACAAGGACGCACAATATATGCACATGGTCTACCGGATATTATATATGGCACTCAAATTTTCATGTGCAATTTAATTGAGTAATGAGCCAATTAGCTCCAATAATTGGGTGCTAAGAATCATTGGCGTTAGTTGGCAACAATATGGATTTACGTACAGATCTTGGTAAGCGCTATTCTGTAAAGATGCGTGCATAAATCTTTTAGCACACAACTGAACAAGAGGCATGGCCATGAGAAGGGCATGGGTGGGTTAGGGGCATTCACTAAAGTTGCACGTACTATTACAGAATTCAGGGGATCTATGCTCAATTTAGGTGCAAGGATTTACACAAGGTTTCAGTGGATGTAAATCCTTGCACCCAAAGTTGAGCACGGATCCTGGCACTACACACTATTTTATAAACGGTGCCCAACTTAGAGTGCCATTTATAGAACAGCATTCAGTGCTCATTTTTTTCAGCACCCAGATTTGGGCACCAATTACAGAATCTACTCCAGTGCATGCTTTTCTGAAAGACTGCACACTATTTTCTTAAAGAGTGCAGGCTATTTGCACATAGCGCGTGCTTTTCTTAAAGAGGGCAGGCTATTTGCACATAGCGCGTGCTTTTCTTAAAGAGTGCAGGCTATTTACACATTGCGTGTGCTTTTCTTAAAGAGTGCAGGCTATTTGCACATAGCGCCTGCTTTTCTTAAAGAGTGCAGGCTATTTGCACATAGCGCGTGCTTTTCTTAAAGAGTGTAGGCTATTTGCACATAGCGCCTGCTTTTCTTAAAGAGTACAGGCTATTTACACATTGCACGTGCTTTTCTTAAAGAGTGAAGGCTATTTGCAAATACACGCAGATCCAGGCATTTAAATTTTACACATGGATCAAAAAAGTGGGTGTGGCCATGGGAGGGTCAGGGATCAATCAGGGGTGTTCCTATAATTTATGTACGCTGTTATAGAATAAGGGGGCTCCATACCTAATTTAGATGCAAGGATTTACACCAGGGATAGAGGGGGTAGACTAAAAAGACCAAAAACACAAAACACACAACTTAAGATGAACAAGAGGAAACAATAAGGGCAAGAGCTAAGGGGAGGAAAGAACTAAGGAAATGCAAAAACCAGGGACAAGAACAGTGACAAAAACAGAGGTAAGAGGACTACCAATCGCTAAACACCAAACGCCTGTTTAAAGAGCCATGTTTTGATTGCTGTTTTAAATTTGGGAAAAGATAATTTGCTGCGAATGTCCAGAAGAAAGAAATTCCATGAAGCAGGCGCCAAAAAGTCTAGTGTGTTGATGTCTGGCCTGCCTAGGACCAGGTAATACCATCCATTGGTCATTAAGAGAACAAAGAAGTTGTGCAGGGGAGTAAGGTATAGTGAGGGAGGACAAATAATGTAAACTGAGCTGAAAAGCTTTAAAAGCAAGATGTAGAACCTTATATTAGATGCATTACTGCACAGGAAGCCAATGGTATTTAATAAAAAGCGGGGAAGCCGAATCATGTTTCCCAGCGTGACACACTAACCTAATGGCCGTATTTTGAAGAGACTGAAGCTTCTTAAAAACTGTGTATGGTAGACCAGCAAGAGTAATATTACAATAATGGACAGACCTAGGGAAGTGGTCGTGGAGACCGGGGATTGGAAGATGGACAGGAGACGAAAGTGAGAGGAAAGGGTTAACTGGAAAGAAAAGGCTCGTTTTCTCTTCATCCTTCCTTTCCACTTAACCGATCTCTCTCTTCCCATGGTTCACCTTCCCATAGTTGTAGTTTCCCTGCTTACTGGGGAGAAGGAGCAGGCACATCATATTAGCAGGAGGGAAGCTAATTTAGTACTAGCACCAGGGAGAAGGGACATCGCCCCCATGGCCTTTTCTTCCCAAGCTTCCTTTTCTCTGTAGGATTACAAGTAGTGATTGAAAACTAAGGAAGAGTTTCCACGCTGAGTGTAAATTAGTTTAAACCATAACAGCGAATCATCTTCCCATCAATGTTAAAACCTTTACATTTTTTTAGTGTGGGGTGCCCAGTTTCTTATAGCCAGTGTCGGTGTGATTTCTTCTGCAGACACGGGAATAGGTTCCATTAGATGCTAATTCTGTAACTAATTTAAGGCTGCCAACTGGATCCAGATTCCCAGGACAGGGTTCATCCAGGCTTGGATTTACCCCAGTGCATGCTTTCCATTATACCGATTTATTCGTTTTTGTGAGATAAAGTCTATCTCCCGATTTGGGTCGAAATCTAGGCATTTTCCTCTTTCAATTATAAGGTGGATAGTGTACACCTTTGCACTGACTGCCTGATTGTCCATCAGGATGTGTCCCAGTAAGAACATGGTTAGCCCTGTGCTGGCAGCCATCTCTCTATTATGAATTCCAGTCACTTCAAGAGCTAAAAGCCTTCAGACATCTCTCTTCCTTAGAGATTATCATCTATTTGAAAACTAATCAAAACATGAGTGAATTAGTTACTTAAAATATTTATACTGATTATATTACCATTAAAGTTTGAATCTTCATTTCCTCTACATTTCATTCTGTGAAGACAACAGTATAAACTTTAAAAAAAAATCTTAGAGGACCTGCGATCTCAATTTTCACTGTTTTCTTTCCTGTAAATCTCAAAATTACAAACAAGATTGTAAACCACTGAAACCTGTATCAGAATTGGCAGCCTATCAAATACTTAATAAACAATACGTTGTTCAGCAAATATTTTTTTTAAAAAGAAAGAAAGAGAGGTCACGTGATGCGAGGGAGCTGAACGGACGTCCGAGAACCCGGCTCCGCTACTGACTCCCTCTATCTTTAAAATTAATCGGCTTAACTCCCGTTTTCAAAAATCTACGACCCGGACGGAGACACAGTAAACGACCCGCGTTTAGATCACGAGGCTGCGAGGAGGAGAACGCGGCAGAGAGAGCGGGGAATGCCCGTGAAGTCACAGAGGCCTAAAAAGTCCCGCATGCTTGACGCGGAAAAAAAAATGGCGGCGGTTAAAGAAACCGCGGGAGAAGCGAGCCAGCCTACCGAAGTTTTTCAAGAACTTATACAGCAAGTGACGGCTATATTAGAAGACAAGCTGTCCAAATTTCAATCTTCAGTGGAGCAAATCCGGGAAGCAGTGGAAAGACAAAGTGCGAGACTCCAGCAGGCGGAAGAAAGGATCTCCAGGCAAGAAGACAGAACGGAGGTAGCAGACACCCGAATAAGCGGGCTAGAGCGAAAGTGTGAGCGCCTGGAGCAGCAAATCGACGACCTGGAGAACCGGAGCCGAAGAAATAACATCCGGATAGTAGGGCTCCCTGAGTCGGTGCAGGATAAAGAACTGTGGAAGATCATGGAGGAATGGCTCCCTGAACAGCTGGGATTACAATGTCCGGGAAAGACCTTGCAGGTTGAAAGAGTCCATCGAATTGGGGCGCGCAGAGAGGGGGAGAGCCGCCCCAGAACAGTTATAGCAAAACTTTTGAATTATGCCAGCAAAGAAAAAATACTACTGGCTTACAGGAAGAAAGCAGCGCTGGAATACAATGGAAGTAAAGTCTTGCTATTTCAGGATTACTCTGCTGTGGTTTCGGAGCAAAGGAGGAAAATGGGACAGCATTGTAAGCGCTTGTTTGAAAAAGGGGTGAAATTTGCCCTACTCTTCCCGGCTAAAGTGCGGGTGATGGCTGATAATAAGGTACTGTTTTTTACTGACCCCAGCGAGCTGGCAGCATATGTGGAACGCATATAAGGGATTTAAAGAACAGATCAGCTATGGCACCTGACTTGTGAAAGTACAACAAACTGGATTATAAGTACAATGTGTGGGGAAAAGAAACTTGCGATTGGACCAGAATAAGGCAGAAATACACACGAGAAACTGTGGGCCTTAAGGATTAATCAAACTGAATTATTAGAATTGTGAAGACCCTAAATGTTGGATTGACCAGACCCGTGGGAACAAGTGATCAGTGGTTGGTGCCCATGTTGTTACTTCTAAAAAAAAAAAAAAAAAAAAAAGGGACATCTGACCAGATCAAGGGAACACCAGGGAGGTGACAGTCCGCGGTAGATGGAAGGAAGAGCCCTATGCCAAGCTGAAGAAGCACTGGTAGTGATCCACGGACCTGGCAGAAGAGGACAGCTTGGGAAGAGTGAGCCAGAGGTTGCTGGAAGTTAAGTTCTACATGCGGGACTGGATGTAAAGTTGAAGTGGGTTTGAAGGTTATTTTTTGATGTATAAGTGTTGAAAGGAGCAGGAAAATGTTGGCACTCCTTACTGTTTTTGTTTTTTGTAGATTAGGATGTTGCAGGGGAAGGGGAGACTGGGGTAGAAGAGAAGGGGAGATAGACACAGAGAACGGGAGAGCGCAAATTAATAGGGGAAGCAGGAGTTGTGAGTGCGGGGGAGTTAGTGGTAGGGGAAAGGAAATGTTAAGGTTAAGGATTGCATGGATGGAAGTGTGTGTGTTGGGAAATTGGAATGTAACGATTGGTGAGGGAAGGGAGGGGGGGAAGGGGGGGAGTGGAGGG
This sequence comes from Microcaecilia unicolor, assembly GCF_901765095.1. NCBI lineage: Eukaryota > Metazoa > Chordata > Amphibia > Gymnophiona > Siphonopidae > Microcaecilia > Microcaecilia unicolor. The sequence goes on along the minus strand of NC_044039.1, from coordinate 178,257,865 downwards.
GAGGACAGTGAAAGGGACGGGGGGCTGGGGACAGTTCTGGCTATTAACATCACAAGCAACAGCATATCGGGGGGCTGGAAGATCATGATTGAAAGGAGAAGAGAACCCATAACTTTACGTACAGATTCCAGACAACAAGACTGGTCTGGAGGCCTAGCTGGGGGGCCTCTGGACAGAGATATACAGAGTATTGGTGAGTCTAGAAATTATCAACAGATGAGTTGAATGGCTAAACTAAAAGTTGTGTCATTAAATGTAGACGGGGTACACTCACCAATAAAGAGGGCAAAGGTACTTCAGGCGCTCAAGAGGCAAAAGGCCGATGTGGCACTGATACAAGAAACACACTTAAGTAAAGTAGAACATCTTAAGATGAAAAGAGATTGGGTGGGAGACATATATTTTGCAGCATACAATGGGAGGCAAAGGGGAGTAGCCATACTAATAAGGAAAACAATTGCATTTAGCTTACATAAGATGTACCAAGACCCGGAAGGGCGCTTTGTAATAGTGACAGGATCTTTGCAAGGTATCAAGGTGGGACTATGTAGTGTATATGCACCAAATGTTTATTCTCACAAATTTTTTACCGCTCTGATAGCCAAATTAGTAACTTTTGATGAATACCATCTCATTGTAGGAGGGGATTTTAATATTACAAGTGACCCCTCTATAGATTGCAAACCCCCAAGGAAGGTGGGGCGGGGACATGAAGAAAGGGGGGTAAATTTACTTATGAATGAGCTGGGGCTGGTGGATATTTGGCGCCTCCAACACTTAGAAGAGCATGATTATACTTTTTTTTCACACCCGCATGGAGTTCACTCGCGCCTTGACTACCTGCTTGTGTCCCACTCAGTCAGCTTGATAGTAGAACAGACTGGAATTGGGGACCCCGATGTTTCTGATCATGCCCCAGTGTGGGCTGAAATGCGGTGGGGGGAGAGGAAGAGGCCGACAAGATGGCGTATGAATCCGGCTCTGTACCAAAGTAGAGAATTTAAAACTTACTTGCGGCAGAGCTGGACAGACTACGTCGCTGAGAATGATGCCCAGTCGGTAAACCCGAGAATTTATTGGGAGGCAGCGAAGGCTGTACTCCGAGGCAAGATTATCTCTTACGCTGCCTCGCAGAACAAGCGGCGGAGCTCTCAACTTACAGAGGTGTCCGGGAGATTACGGGAAGCTCGTAGAGCTCTCATCATCTCTCCCACAGAACATAATAGACAGACATATGCAGAGTGTAGGAAGGCAATGCAGGAGATACTGGATGCAGGAGCGCTATACAATATCAAATTATATAAATATAAGCTGCACCAATGGGGGAATAAAACAGGTAAGCTCTTAGCAGCCTTGGTGAGGCAGAGGTCGGGGAAGCAGTATATAGGTAAGATCCGAGAAGCGGAGGGAACAGTAACTACAGACCAAATGGAAATAGAAAGGGAATTTGTGCGTTATTACACAACACTTTACAAAGCGGGCCCTTTCTCAGAGGAAAAGTGTATAGAGTTCCTTAGAGACGTAAACTTACCCTCGTTAACTGAAAGCCAGAAAGAGATGCTGAATGCACCACTACAAGGGAAAGAAATGCAGCGAGTAATAAAACGCTTGCAGCTGGCTAAAGCCCCAGGGCCAGATGGTCTAGGGACAGAATTTTATAAGATCCTGCAGGATTTGCTCATTGAACCCCTTATTCTCATGTGTAATGAGGTGAGGGAAGTGGGCGGGATGGGACCTGTGCTGAACCATGCACATATTACAGTCATCCCCAAGCCAGGGAAAGATGGGGAGCAGGTTGGATCCTATAGGCCCATTTCGCTGCTCAATCAAGATCTTAAGTTGCTGGCGGCGGTATTGGCGGATCGACTGAGCCAGGTGGTGCCTCATCTAGTTCATCCCGACCAGGTGGGGTTTGTTAAGGGAAGATACGCATCGGCCAATATCTTAAAAGTAAGCCGAGTGCTACTTGAAGGTGGGGGGAGAGCAGGAGATGCTATACTGGCCAGTCTGGATGCCGAGAAGGCATTCGACAAAGTAGTGTGGGAGTACTTATTCTGGATCCTGAGGCACTTTGGTATTCAGGGAGAGTTTCTACAATGGATCACAGCTTTGTATAACAATCCCACGGCGCAGATTATCATAAATGATTCCCTTACGGATGCTTTCCCCTTACGGGGTGGTACCCGGCAGGGGTGCCCGTTGTCACCGTTACTTTTTATTCTGACATTGGAACCCCTGGCGGCTAGAATACGGCAAGAACCCAGACTAACAGGACTACGAGTAGGGGGTGCAGAACACAGAATAAATTTATTTGCTGACGACATGCTTTTGATGTTGGATAAGGCGTCGCAAACGCTGCCACTAGTGATGGATATCATTAAGGAATACGGGGAATTTTCTGGGCTCAGTATCAACTTTGGGAAGTCAGAAGCGTTGCCCATCAGTGATCCTTGCACATGTCGAACACCTGGGGAGTTCCCTTTGATGTGGGCCCAAAAGGGCATCAAATACTTAGGAGTGTTCTTAAGCGCAGATCAGAGCTGGATGTATAAAAAAAATGTGATAGACCGAGTGGAGGAAGTAAAACGGCTTTGCGGAAGGTGGAAAGACTTGCCTATAAATTTTATGGGTCGGATTGCTTTGGTTAAGATGGTAATGTTGCCTAAATTAATATACCCCTTACAAATGCTTCCTTTATGGGTACGGAGGAAGGAGGATAGCCTGTATAGGAGTGTGATAAGTACTTTTATCTGGCGAGCGAAACGATCACGGATTTCCTTTGTGAAACTCACTCATACTCGTAAACAGGGAGGTCAAAAGTTGCCAGACTTAAGAACATATAATGTGGCAGCGCTGATGCGGTGGATTCATGAACTGCAGTCAGGAGAGAGTTTTTATGCCACTACGGGCTTCTGGGAGAGCTGGTGTGGCCACAATGACCCGTTTGCAGTATTGGAGTCATGGGCGGTACCAGGAGCCAAAAAGATAGTGAATAACCCATATGTGGCAGCGCTGCAGAGGGCCTGGAGATGGTGGAGGGGACATGGCGGAACAGCGAGAGGAACCAGCCCATTTCTACCATTAACGGGCAACATGGCCTTTCCGGCAGGCCAAGGGGTATCAGTATTTAGTGACTGGCGTGAAAAGGGGTGTAGATTTATAGGGCAATTTAGGAAAACGGAAGAGGAGGCTTTCCCAACGTTCACCGAAGTTAGGGATGAATTGCAGTTGCCGAGATCGCACTTCTTTGCATACCTTCAAATTAGAGATTATGTGCTGAGTGTGGAACGCAGGAGCCGGGAACGGGTGCATTTCACGCAACTAGACAAAATGTTTTTGCAAATCCCGCCCAAGCTAGATAGACTGTCACAATGGTGCCAATTAATTCGGGAGTCACAGGAGGCGCCACATGTCCGGCAGTTAGCAGAGATTTGGAGTAGGGACACGGGTGAGGAGGTTACTGTGAAACGGCTGAGCACGGTCTTTGGGGGGTTAAGCAAGATTACACCAAATGCAGCCCTACAGGATATACAATACAGGATTTTATACAGAGTACATATTACTAAAGAGAGAGGCAAAACCATGGGGATGTGGGAGGATGATGTTTGCAACAAATGTGGGAAAAGTGTGGGAGGCTTTTTGCATTCATTTATGGAGTGCCCGAGCCTACACAAGCTATGGGTAGGAGCGCTGGAAGTAATTGAAAAGACGTTACAATGTGAAATGGAGTGGAAGTATTCAGCTATTTTAATGGGCTGTAAGGAATCTCTTGGACAGCAAGGACTGGGTGTAGCTCAGTGTAGATTTGTGCTGTTGACTGCATTATTGGTGAAGAAATGCATTTTGCAAGCTTGGGTTGACACTGAACCTCCACCTTTGGAGCGGTGGAAGGCTCAAATGAAGGACATGGCCCAGTGGGTGAATATGACACTAAAATTTTCAACAGCGCTCGGCAATCGCCAGTATAGAGATATATGGGGGAGAGCGCGAGATCTGCTCATGGCGCCAGACCCGGATTTGCAAAGTAAAGAATAGCCAGATAGGGGGGGAAGAGGGAGGGAGGGCAAACGGAGGGGGGGGGGGACCTCATTCACAAGGGAAGGGATTAATAAGGGAGGAAACACAAAAGCACATGGGGACCAATACATATGTCTTGTAGATGCATAATTTGTACTGTTGTCCTTTCGATTGCAATGAACTGAGTGACGTTGAGCTGCAGGTGGCAGCAGATGTTTATATTTGTCTTCATGATGCAATAAAGAAATTTTCAAAAAAAAAAAAGAAAGAAAGAAAGAGATCAAGGAAAATCAAATCCTTCCTTCTCATAGTCCCCAGTAAGGCAAGGAGACCTGCAGTACTTAAGAAGGAAACTTGTAAGAAATTAACAATTAAAGGAAAAAGGCACTAATACATGAATGTAACCTAACATCCATAATCTTCTGAGATAATTATCCCACATGGCCTTGAGATCCAAGCTGTGAAGAAAAAATATTGTCAAGAAAAGCCACAAGATGTTTAGGGTCAAAAAATATGTAGAGTAGTACATTTTGTAATTTAACAAAAATATTAACAGAAACATGTAAAAAGAAATCACCATTATTCTAATAGCATCTAGCTTACAGTGTTCTTGAGTCTCTCTACATATATTCATAAGAACATAAAAATAGTCAAACTGGGTCAGAACACTCGTCGTTCCCATTTCCAAATCATTAATAAATATGTTAAATAGCAACAGACAGGGCCGCTGAAAAACAGAGCAGGGCCTATGGCAGGACCGCCGCCACCACTGGCTCCACTCCCCACTTGGGACGCAGCCGTCGAGTCCAACTCGGAACACATCCGCTGCTGCCCCTCAGGCTGCCATGAGATCCCGGCGCCGGGCCCCCCTTTGAGGCCGGGGAGGAGCTGATGCACTGCTGTGGGGGGCCCCCGCCCCCTATGTCAGTATGTGTGCTCCTCCCTGGCATCCAAGGGGGGCCCAGCACCACGGTCTGTCTCTCACCTGCTCCAGTGTGCCATGACTGGTTCACGGTAGGAGCAGAAAACAGACAGATCCTGGGGCCTGGTGCCGGGCCCAGGAAATTTTTTTCCCCACACCCTCTCTTGGAGGCCCTGGCAACAGATCCAGTACAGATCCCTGGGGCACTCCACAATTCACCTTCCTCAGCTAAGAGAATTGGCCATTTAACCCTACCCTCTGTTTTCTACCCATCAACAAATTCCTAATCCACACAGAATATTGTCTGTTGGGGGGACGCCATGATGTCATCCAGTATGGATGGTTAGAGTTTACTCTCTCGCCAACTTTTTCTCTAACGCCACGATATAGCAGCTATATCTTACTTTACTGTGCCGGGTTCTGCTCTTAACTTATATGAATTGTCTTCTAAATCCAACCGGAACGAAGGTTCGCACTCTTTTCATTTAGCCTCATGAATGTTTGCTTGTTAATACCATGTTGAATCTAGCTTTGAAAGTAGTCTTTACACACTGGAAAGCTTTACAACAAGCTACTTATAAAGAATGGTGGAATTTACTGTTTCAAACCTTTATATGAAACGTATTTTGCTAAAAAAAAAAAATCTCGATATGCTCTGTATAAAGAAAAATGGGCTCCATTGATACCCTATTTTGAAGATGTGAAGTGAGAGGTGTATATTGTACTTTTTCTTTTTTCTTCATGTATATTATTACCATCTGTGTCACATGCATGAATTTTATACTGCTTACATACTTTAAGGTGTCTTTTGTTTTTAAATATATTGTAGTACAATTGTTGTTATTAATGCTTTCTCTTTATTAGAAAATCAAAACTATTAAGACTAGAATATTGCCTGTTAACTCATAGATTATTACTTTTCGCAGGAGTCTTTCATGAGGGATTTTGTCAAAAACTTTCTAAAAATTATAGATACACTATCAGGCTTATTTTGAAAGAGAAGGGCGCCCATCTTACATAAGTACATAAGTACATAAGTAGTGCCATACTGGGAAAGACCAAAGGTCCATCTAGCCCAGCATCCTGTCACCGACAGTGGCCAATCCAGGTCAAGGGCACCTGGCACGCTCCCCAAACGTAAAAACATTCCAGACAAGTTATACCTAAAAATGCGGAATTTTTCCAAGTCCATTTAATAGCGGTCTATGGACTTGTCCTTTAGGAATCTATCTAACCCCTTTTTAAACTCCGTCAAGCTAACCGCCCGTACCACGTTCTCCGGCAACGAATTCCAGAGTCTAATTACACGTTGGGTGAAGAAAAATTTTCTCCGATTCGTTTTAAATTTACCACACTGTAGCTTCAACTCATGCCCTCTAGTCCTAGTATTTTTGGATAGCGTGAACAGTCGCTTCACATCCACCCGATCCATTCCACTCATTATTTTATACACTTCTATCATATCTCCCCTCAGCCGTCTCTTCTCCAAGCTGAAAAGCCCTAGCCTTCTCAGCCTCTCTTCATAGGAAAGTCGTCCCATCCCCACTATCATTTTCGTCGCCCTCCGCTGTACCTTTTCCAATTCTACTATATCTTTTTTGAGATACGGAGACCAGTACTGAACACAATACTCCAGGTGCGGTCGCACCATGGAGCGATACAACGGCATTATAACATCCGCACACCTGGACTCCATACCCTTCCTAATAACACCCAACATTCTATTCGCTTTCCTAGCCGCAGCAGCACACTGAGCAGAAGGTTTCAGCGTATCATCGACGACGACACCCAGATCCCTTTCTTGATCCGTAACTCCTAACGCGGAACCTTGCAAGACGTAGCTATAATTCGGGTTCCTCTTACCCACATGCATCACTTTGCACTTGTCAACATTGAACTTCATCTGCCACTTGCACGCCCATTCTCCCAGTCTCGCAAGGTCCTCCTGTAATCGTTCACATTCCTCCTGCGACTTGACGACCCTGAATAATTTTGTGTCATCGGCGAATTTAATTACCTCACTAGTTATTCCCATCTCTAGGTCATTTATAAATACATTAAAAAGCAACGGACCCAGCACAGACCCCTGCGGGACCCCACTAACTACCCTCCTCCACTGAGAATACTGGCCACGCAATCCTACTCTCTGCTTCCTATCTTTCAACCAGTTCTTAATCCATAATAATACCCTACCTCCGATTCCATGACTCTGCAATTTCTTCAGGAGTCTTTCGTGCGGCACTTTGTCAAACGCCTTCTGAAAATCCAGATATACAATATCAACCGGCTCCCCATTGTCCACATGTTTGCTTACCCCCTCAAAAAAATGCATTAGATTGGTGAGGCAAGACTTCCCTTCACTAAATCCGTGCTGACTTTGTCTCATCAGTCCATGTTTTTGTATATGCTCTGCAATTTTATTCTTAATAATAGCCTCCACCATCTTGCCCGGCACCGACGTCAGACTCACCGGTCTATAATTTCCCGGATCTCCTCTGGAACCCTTCTTAAAAATCGGAGTAACATTGGCTACCCTCCAGTCTTCCGGTACTACACTCGATTTTAGGGACAGATTGCATATTTCTAACAGTAGCTCCGCAAGTTCATTTTTTAGTTCTATTAATACTCTGGGATGAATACCATCAGGTCCCGGTGATTTACTACTCTTCAGCTTGCTGAACTGACCCATTACATCCTCCAAGGTTACAGAGAATTTGTTTAGTTTCTCCGACTCCCCCGCTTCAAATATTCTTTCCGGCACCGGTGTCCCCCCCAAATCCTCCTCGATGAAGACCGAAGCAAAGAATTCATTTAATTTCTCCGCTACGGCTTTGTCCTCCTTGATCGCCCCTTTAACACCATTTTCGTCCAGCGGCCCAACCGACTCTTTGGCCGGTTTCCTGCTTTTAATGTATCTAAAAAAAATTTTACTATGTATTTTTGCTTCCAACGCTAATTTCTTCTCAAAGTCCTTTTTTGCCCTCCTTATCTCCGCTTTGCATTTGGCTTGGCATTCCTTATGATCTATCCTGTTACTTTCAGTTGGTTCTCTTCTCCACTTTCTGAAGGATTGTTTTTTGGCTCTAATGATTTCCTTTATCTTACTGTTTAGCCACGCCGGCTGACGTTTAGTCTTTTTTCCCTTTTTTCTAATACATGGAATATATTTGTCCTGAACCTCCAGGATGGTGTTTTTAAACAGCATCCACGCCTGATGCAAGTTTTTTACTCTGCGAGCTGCTCCTTTCAGTCTTTTTTTCACCATTTTTCTCATTTTGTCGTAATCACCTTTTCTATAGTTAAACGCTAGCGTACTTGATTTCCTAGTTTCACTTCCTTCAATGCCAATATCAAAACCGATCATATTATGATCACTGTTATCAAGCGGCCCTCGTATCGTTACCCCCTGCACTAGATCATGAGCACCACTAAGGACTAAGTCTAGTATTTTTCCTTCTCTTGTCGGCTCTTGAACTAGCTGTTCCATGAAGCTGTCCTTGATTTCATCAAGAAATCTTATGTCCCTTGCGTGTACAGATGTTACATTAACCCAGTCTATATGCGGGTAATTGAAATCCCCCATTATTATTGTGTTGCCCAGTTTGTTTGCGTCCCTGATTTCCTTTAACATTTCCGCATCCGTCTGTTCGTCCTGGCCAGGCGGACGGTAGTACACTCCTATCACTATCCTTTTCCCCTTTGCACATGGAATTTCAATCCACAGTGATTCCAAGGAGTGTTTTGTTTCCTGCAGAATTTTCAATCTATTTGATTCCAGGCTCTCGTTAATATACAATGCTACCCCTCCACCAATCCGATTCACCCTATCACTACGATATAATTTGTACCCCGGTATGACAGTGTCCCACTGGTTATCCTCCTTCCACCAGGTCTCAGAGATGCCTATTATATCTAATTTTTCATTTAGTGCAATATATTCCAACTCCCCCATCTTATTTCTTAGGCTCCTGGCATTCGCATATAGACATTTCAAACTATGTTTGTTGTTCCTAAGTACATCATGCTTAGTACTTGACAGTATTAATTGGCAATCTTTTGTCTGATTTTTATTGTTATTTAAAGATACCCGATCTACTACAATCTCTTTTGCAACCTCACTATCAGGATACTCTATCTTCCCTGTTATGGTGATATCTTTGAAAGATACCTTATCTCTCAGGGTCGCCCAAATCGGCATAATCGAAAGCCGATTTTGGGCATCCTCAACTGCTTTCCATTACGGGGACAACCAAACTTCACAGGGGCATGTCGGTACCGTAGCAAAGGCGGGACTGGGGCGTGATTAGGAGATGGGCGTCCTCGGCCGATAATGGAAAAAAGAAGGGTGTCCCTGACGAGCACTTGGCTGACTTTATTTGGTCCATTTTTTCTTGCGACCAAGCCTCAAAAAGGTGCCCGAACTGACCAGATGACCACTGGAGGGAATCGGGGATGACCTCCCTTTACTCCCCTAGTGGTCACCAATCCCCTCCCACCCAAAAAAAATGTTTGTTAACATATTTTGCCAGCCTCAAATGTCGTACCCAGCTCCATCACAGCAGTATGCAGGTCTCTGGAGCAGTTTTTAGTGGGTGCAGTGCACTTCAGGCAGGCGGACCCAGGCCCATCCCCCCCCCCCCCCCCCACACCTGTTACACTTGTGGTGGTAAATGTGAGCCCTTCAAAACCCACCCAAATCCCACTGTACCTACATGTAGGTGCCCCTCTTCACCCCTGAGGGCTATGGTAATGGTGTACAGTTGTGGGGAGTGGGTTTTGGGGAGGGTTGGGGGGCTCAGCACCCAAGGTAAGGGAGCTATGCACCTGGGAGCAATTTGTGAAGTCCACTGCAGTGCCCCCTAGGATGCCTGGTTGGTGTCCTGGCATGTCAGGGGGACCAGTGCACTACGAATTCTGGCTCTTCCCATGACCAAAGGGCTTGGATTTGGTCATTTTTGAGATGGGCGTCCTCGGTTTCCATTATTGCCGAAAACCATGGACAACCATCTCTAAGGTCGACTAGCTCAACATTTAGGTCGACCATCTCTAAGGTCGACCTTAATGTTGAGATTTGGGCTTTCCCGACCGTATTATTGAAACAAAAGATGGACACCCATCTTGTTTCGATAATACGGGTTTCCCCAGAATAGCCATACTGGGTCAGACCAATCGTCCGTCTACCACAGTATCCTGCTTCCAACAGTAGTAAATCCATGCTACTAATCCCAAGGCAAGCAGTGACTTCCCCCGTGTCCATATCAATAACAGTCTATGAGCTTTTCCTCCAGGAACTTGTCCAAACCTTTTTTAAACCCAGATACATTACCTGCTGTTACCACCTCTTCCAGCAGCAAATTCCAGAGTTTAACTATTCTTTGAGAGAAAAAATATCTCCTCCTATTTGTTTTAAAAATATTTCCATGTAATTTCATTGAGTGTCCCCTTGTCTTTGTACTTTTTGAAAGTTAAAAATTGATTCACTTTTACCCGTTCCACATCACTCAAGATTTTATAGAGCTTAATTATACCCCCCCCCCCCCCAGCTGTCTCTTTTCCAAGATAAAGAACCCTAATCCCTATAGCCTTTCCTCATATGGGAGGAGTTCCATTCCCTTTATCATTTTGGTCACTCTTCTTTGAACCTTTTCTAGTTCTGCTACATCTTTTTTGAGATATGGTGACCAGAATTGAACGAATACTCAAGGTGAACTCGCACCATGGAGCGATACAGAGGCATTATAATATTCTTGCTCTTATTTTGTATCCCTTTCCTAATAATTCCTAGCATCCTGTTTGCTTTTTTGGTCACCGCCGCACACTGGGCAGACGATTTCAGCGTATTGTCTACAATGACACCTAGATCTTTTTCTTGAGTGCTGACTCCTAAGGCAGACCCAAGCATCAGGTAACTATGATTCGGATTGTTCTTCCCAATGTGCATCACTTTTCATTTGTCCACATTAAATTTCATCTGCCATTTGGATGCCCAGTCTTCTAGCTTCCTAAGGTCTTCCTGCAATTTTTCACAATCCGTATGTGTTTGACAACTTTGAATAGTTTTGTGTCATCTGCAAATTTAATCACCTCACCTGTCATTCCGATTTCCAGATCATTTATAAATATGTTAAATAGCATTGGTCCCAGTACAGATCCCTGTAGCTCTCCATTATTCTCCTACTTCCATTGAGAAAAATGTTCATTTAACCCTACCCTCTGTTTTCTATCCATTAACCAGTTCCTAATCCACAGAAGGACTTTGCCTCCTGTCCCATAACTTTCTCATTTTCTCAGGAGTCTCTCATGAAGAACTTTGTCAAAAGCTTTCTGAAAATCTAGATACACTACATCAACCGGCTCACCTTTATCCACATGTTTATTCACGCCTTCAAAGAAATGAAGCAAATTGATGAGGCAAGACTTCCCTTGGCTGAACCCATGCTGACTCTGTCCCATTAAACTATGTTGGTCTATGTGTTCCATACAGTAGTTGCATTTGTTCATCCAACTGCCGCATACAGGTGCCACTATTTACATCAGCCATCGACACGGCATTAGTGGTCACACCTAATGTTTGGCACGTTAATTACACTAGCATCCTATAAAGATTTAGTGCAACTCTGCCATTATAGAATACTTCTTAGCACTTAGCTTTTTGGTACCTAACTTTTAATAACCCATAATGAATTTATCCTATATATATGTATATATATATACAGTGGTGGAAATAAGTATTTGATCCCTTGCTGATTTTGTAAGTTTGCCCACTGACAAAGACATGAGCAGCCCATAATTGAAGGGTAGGTTATTGGTAACAGTGAGAGATAGCACATCACAAATTAAATCCGGAAAATCACATTGTGGAAAGTATATGAATTTATTTGCATTCTGCAGAGGGAAATAAGTATTTAATCCCTCTGGCAAACAAGACCTAATACTTGGTGGCAAAACCCTTGTTGGCAAGCACAGCGGTCAGACGTCTTCTGTAGTTGATGATGAGGTTTGCACACATGTCAGGAGGAATTTTGGTCCACTCCTCTTTGCAGATCATCTCTAAATCATTAAGAGTTCTGGGCCGTCGCTTGGCAACTCGCAGCTTCAGCTCCCTCCATAAGTTTTCAATGGGATTAAGGTCTGGTGACTGGCTAGGCCACTCCATGACCCTAATGTGCTTCTTCCTGAGCCACTCCTTTGTTGCCTTGGCTGTATGTTTTGGGTCATTGTCGTGCTGGAAGACCCAGCCACGACCCATTTTTAAGGCCCTGGCGGAGGGAAGGAGGTTGTCACTCAGAATTGTACGGTACATGGCCCCATCCATTCTCCCATTGATGCGGTGAAGTAGTCCTGTGCCCTTAGCAGAGAAACACCCCCAAAACATAACATTTCCACCTCCATGCTTGACAGTGGGGACGGTGTTCTTTGGGTCATAGGCAGCATTTCTCTTCCTCCAAACACGGCGAGTTGAGTTCATGCCAAAGAGCTCAATTTTTGTCTCATCTGACCACAGCACCTTCTCCCAATCACTCTCGGCATCATCCAGGTGTTCACTGGCAAACTTCAGACGGGCCGTCACATGTGCCTTCCAGAGCAGGGGGACCTTGCGGGCACTGCAGGATTGCAATCCATTATGTCGTAATGTGTTACCAATGGTTTTCGTGGTGACAGTGGTCCCAGCTGCCTTGAGATCATTGACAAGTTCCCCCCTTGTAGTTGTAGGCTGATTTCTAACCTTCCTCATGATCAAGGATACCCCACGAGGTGAGATTTTGCGTGGAGCCCCAGATCTTTGTCGATTGACAGTCATTTTGTACTTCTTCCATTTTCTTACTATGGCACCAACAGTTGTCTCCTTCTCGCCCAGCGTCTTACTGATGGTTTTGTAGCCCATTCCAGCCTTGTGCAGGTGTATGATCTTGTCCCTGACATCCTTAGACAGCTCCTTGCTCTTGGCCATTTTGTAGAGGTTAGAGTCTGACTGATTCACTGAGTCTGTGGACAGGTGTCTTTCATACAGGTGACCATTGCCGACAGCTGTCTGTCATGCAGGTAACGAGTTGATTTGGAGCATCTACCTGGTCTGTAGGGGCCAGATCTCTTACTGGTTGGTGGGGGATCAAATACTTATTTCCCTCTGCAGAATGCAAATAAATTCATATACTTTCCACAATGTGATTTTCCGGATTTAATTTGTGATGTGCTATCTCTCACTGTTACCAATAACCTACCCTTCAATTATGGGCTGCTCATGTCTTTGTCAGTGGGCAAACTTACAAAATCAGCAAGGGATCAAATACTTATTTCCACCACTGTATATATATATATATATATATATATATATATATATATATATATATATATATATATATATATATATATATAGTGCCACTGAAAATTTTGATAAATCCACTGCTAACATATAAGTGCCTTTGAGCATCCAGTCATTAATTCCTGCTACAAAATCACGCCTTAGCTTTCAGACTGAATAGAGAGGTTTGAGAGCTTCTCTTCAAAGTGTTTTGAACAGCCACTGATGCTATTATATGCTGAAAGCATATCTAATCCACCTTAAGAACCTGCATAGAACACACCTGAATTGCACCAGATAGATTATTACTACATCATATTATCCAGTGTACAAATACTAACCTTGATTTGAAGGTAAATTTAGTTTTAATCTATGCCCTTTGGTTCTACTAGATCCAGCTGTCTCAAACAATCTTTCAGATAAATCTATATATGTGACCCACAGAACAAAAAGGTACCAAAAGTGGGGTATGTGACTTATTTATACCACAAGATAGAGGGATATAATCTGCATAATCCTGCAAAATTTCAGCCTCAGGTATGAACTAATTACATGAAATGTTTATCAATAAAAATTAATTAACTCCAGAAATCGCATACCCCACTTTAGGTGACTGCAGTTTTTAGGCTGTAGAACATGAAAAACATCAACATTCTGAAAAAGAATTGCTCAGTCCCATTCTGCTGACCCTACTACAGTTTCAGAAATGAAAGTTGCCCCACCAAAATTTTATAGCCTTTATCTCTGCTATTTGTAACCCTATTTTTTGTACCTTTTCACTCAGCGAGTCACATAGTCCTCTTAATATTCAAAAATACCATCCTGGAAGCCCAGGACAAACATATTCTGTATATTAAAACAGGAGGAAGGAAGACCAAACGACACCCAGCATGGTTAAAAAAATGAGATGAAGAAGCTATTAGAGCTAAAGGAAAATCCTTTAGAAAATGGAAGACGGGTCCGACTGAAAATAATAAGAAACAGCATAAGGAATGGCAAGTCGAATGCAAAGCGCTGATAAGGAAGGTAAAGAGGGACTTGAAAAAAAGATTGCATTGGAGGCAAAAACACACAGTAAGAAAAATTTTAGGTATATTAAAAACAAGAAGCCAGCATAAGAATCAGTTGGACCACTAGATGACCGAGGGGTAAAGGGGGCACTCAGGGAAGACAAAGCCATAGCGGAGAGATTAAATGAATTATTTGCTTTGGTCTTCAGCAAGGAAGATTTGGGAGAGATACCGGTGCCAGAAAAGATATTCAAAGCTGATGAGTCAGAGAAACTGAATGAAATCTCTATAAACCTGGAGGATGCAATTTGATAAACTGAAGGGTAGCAAATCACCTGGACCAGATGTATTCATCCCAGAGTACTGATAGAATTGAAAAATGAACTTGCAGAACTATTGTTAGTAATATATCATTTATCTTTAAAATCAAGCATGGTACCGAAAGATTGGAAGGTGGCCAACATAACGCCAATTTTTTTAAAAGGTTCCAGAGGTGATCCAGGAAATTATAGACCAATGAACCTGATGTCGGTGCCAGGAAAAATGATAAAGACTATTATAAAGAACAAAATTACAGAGCATATTCAAAAGCATAGATTAGTGAGACGAAGCCAACATGGATTTAGTGAAGAGAAATCTTGCCATACCAATCTATTACATTTCTTTGAAGGGGTGAACAAACATGTGGATAAAGGTGAGCTAGTCAATATTGTGTATCTGGATTTTCAAAAGTACCTCATGAAAGACTCCAGAAGAAATTGGAGAGTAATGGGATAGGAGGTATTGTTTTATTGTGGATTAAAAACTGGTTAAAAGATAGAAAACAGAGAATAGGGTTAAATGGTCAGTATTCTCAATAGAGAAGGGTAGATAGTGGGGTTCCCCAGGGGTCTGTGCTGAGACTGTTGCTTTTTAACATATTTATAAATGTTCTAGAGATTGGAATTAACTAGTCAGGTAATTAAATGTGCTGACAACACAAAGTTATTCAAAGTTGTTAAATCGCAAGAGGATTGTGAAAAATTACAAAAGGACCTTATGAGACTGGGAGACTGGGGACCAAATGGCAAATGACGTTTAATATGAGTAAGTGCAAAGTGATGTATGTGGGAAAGAGGAACCCAAACTAGGGTTACCATATGTCCAGTTTTACCTGGATATGTCCTCTTTTTGAGGATACAGCCGAGCATCTGGGCAGCTTTTGCCAGCCTGCCCGCTTGTCCGGATTATAGCTACGTAATGCAAGGTTCCACATTAGGAGTCACCAACCAGGAAAGGGATCTAGGTGTCATCGTTGATGGTACGTTGAAACCCTCTGCTCAGTGTGTGGCAGCGACTAAGAAAGCAAATAGAATGTTAGGTATTATTAGGAAAGGAATGGAAAACAAAAACGAAGATGTTATAATGCCTTTGTATCGCTCCATGGTGCGACCGCACCTCGAATACTGTGTGCAGTTCTGGTCACTGCATCTCAAAAAAGATGTGGTAGAATTAGAAAAGGTACAGAGAAGGGCAGCGAAAATGATAAAGGGTATGGGATGACTTACCTATGAGGAAAGGCTAAAGCAGCTAGGGCTCTTCAGCTTGGAGAAGAGATGGCTGAGGGGAGATCTGATAGAGGTCTATAAAATAGTGAGTGAAATGGAATGGATAGATGTGAATCGATTGTTTATTCTTTCAAAAAATACTAGGACTAGGGGGTACGTAATGAAGCTACAAAGTAGTAAGTTTAAAACGAATCAGAGAAAATATTTCATCACTTGACATATAATTAAACTCTGGAATTTGTTACCAGAGAATGTAGTAAAAGCAGTTAGCTTAGCGGAGTTTTAAAAAGGTTTGGATAACTTTGTAAAGAAAAGTCCATAAGCCATTATTAAAATGGACATGGGGGAAAATCCACTGCTTATTTCTAGGATAAGCAGCATAAAATGTATTGTACTGTTTTGGGATCTTGTCAGATACTTGTGACCTGGACTGGCCACTGTTGGAAACAGGATGCTGGGCTTGATGGACCTTCGGTCTGTCCCAGTATGGCGATATTTATGTACTTATGTAGTATTATTATATAATCTGTAATACTTTTATATCCACAATGAATATATCAAGTCTTCAAGTCTGTCCAATATGTCAAATGTTCTTCTTCACTTTGAAATGTCATTGAAATTCCTCCGGCCGATATTCAGCCAGCACTGGTCAGCGTGTTTTTAAACGCTAGATTAACCCTGGATATTCAGTGCTGGGCCACTGGAGCTTATATGGGTCTCCGTCAATATTTAGATGGAGTCTGCACAAGACAGTTATGCAGGCCCTAGCTGAATATCTGCCAGGGTCTGCATAACTGCCAGCTCCTCCCCAGTGCCACCCCCTGTATTTATTTATTTATTTATTAGGATTTATTTACCGACTTTTTGAAAGAATTCACTCAAGGCGGTGTACAGTTGTACCACCCCTGACCCACTCACTTTCAACATGAGCAGTCAGAGACGCTATTCAGTGGCACTGCTCAGTTTAGTGCCACTGAGCATCAGTTGGGTGGCTCACCACTATTTAAGCAGGCCAGAGCCTCTTCTGCCCGCTTAAATCTCTCTGGGCCTTGCCATTCTAACCTGTATCTTTTTCATACAGAACCAACCAAAACTGTGTCTCCTATTCCAGATGATGACTTGCTAAAGGCCTCCACAGTAATAATGATACCTCCTTTACCATGCTGTCAATCACCTTTTTCAGAACCCTCAAATAGGGCTGTTTAACCATTAGGCAAATTAAGTGGTGGCCTAGAGCGGCAGCTTTTGGAGAGGAAGAGGCAGCAAAGAGCATCTACAGTCAAAACAAAGCAATAGATCCTGACAGCCAGACAGCCCAAAGAACTATCAGCGTGTAATTGTACCTGCAGGGAAGGTGGGTAATTTTCAAATAACTCATTTACTTGGACAAATAGCTATTTAATTCAGTAAATGGCTTTTGGAAATTGCCTTCATTATGTATGTGCATACAGAATAAAGTTTAATATTTAAAAGTGTGATATCCATCTATAAATTTGTACAGAACTGTTCTGGGATGAGTGATGTTGGGGTAATCCTGATTGCTGAGTTTAATTATGAACATCTCAGAGGTCACTGGGGAATTAAAGATTATTGAAGGGCAGGAGAATGCACGGCTGAAGGGTCACATAGGGCATTAAATAGCCTTGCTGTATCTGATTATAACTCAAGGGCATAGCCACTGGGGGGGGGGGGGGGGGGGTCAGGGATCCGAGCTCAGGGCCTGTCCCACCCTCACTTTGAGCTCAAGCCCATTCCAAAATTGCAGCACTGATTCAATAGCTGGTGGGGATGCCCAAGCTCCACCAGCTAAAGAGGTCTACTGCCCGAGACCCCACCCAAACTGCCTTAGCAGCATGGAAGTTGGTGGCTTGATGCCAGCACTCTCGCCTCATGCTCAGTTTAGTGACTGAACTGAGCATGCGTGGGATTGCCAGCATCGGGTGGCTGAAGCACACACTGACAGCTTCTGTGCTGCTGAGGCATCATGGGAAGGAACTCGGGCTGAGGACCTCTTTGTCTGGTGGAGCTTGGGTATCCTTGCTAGTAAAGGTACATTGTAAACAAAGCGGGAGGGGGGAGGGACGTAGAGTTCAGAGGAAATATGTAGCCCCCTCAGTCCACCCGGGCCCTCCCCCACTAAAATGGACTTCTGACTAAGCCCCTGCTTGAGCTACAATTGAAAAAAATGTGTGAGCTAAGTCCCTTCCCTTGCACCGGCCCTGATGCCAGGTTCTTTGTTGCTCTGCCAATATTGCTTGATTCTGTAATACTGGTAGTTTAAGCTCTACTTGGACACCTCAAGCCTTTCCCTGATTTGCATGTGCTGAAAGGCTCTCTTCAGTTTTCTGAACCATATGTTTAATTTTATTCCTCTTATACATGAACTTACGCTTGCATAAATGAAGTCCCATCTGCTATTTTGTGGCAGTTCCCCATAATTTTATTTCAGTCCTTCTGTAACTATTCAGCATTGCGCTTCATCCTTTGTTGTCCATATATAAGCTTAAGCTCCTAAGAATAGGTTGTTGGGGACTGTGTTGATACAGCTCTAACCACTAACAGGTGCTGTGTGTCACCACACATGTTACTTTGAAAAGAGCTCGTGTCCGTATGTTTTTTTGGAGAGCCACAGGACTGGATACAGATGAGTGACACCTTGGAACATGGATAAAAGGAAGTGGAGAGATAGGACAGCAGGAAGCGGGAAGGCCATTTGTGCTATTAACCAGTAGAAGAGCAGCAGGCTGAAACCCAAGGTTCAAATCCTGTTTCTCCCAATGATGCTCCTTATGATCTCAAGCAAGTCGCTTCATTCTTCATTGCAATTAGATTGTAAGTCCGCTTGGACAGGGAAATAACTCAAGTCCCTAGCTGTAACTCACCTTGAGCCTGGATTTAGAAAAGGCGAGTAATCATATCTTAAATCCACTTCTAGCCACAGAGATGGATGAACTGAACTTGACTGGTACAAGGGGGTAAAAAGAGACTAGTCCTCAATCTGGGCCACCGAGGGGCTGAGACGAATGAACGCACTGGTTTTGGACTGTGAAGGCAGAGGGTCAGACTGGTAGAATGACGAGAACAAACAACCTTCAGTGAATTTCTCTGGGTGTCAGTACCATTAATATTAGTCTCCTCACCTACAGTAAATGCCTTTCAACTTACTCTATATATCGCTCATAATGATTCTGAAGGGTTCCCAATGAAAGGGCTTTTCCAAATTTAAACTTTTCTTTTTGTGCAGATACATTAATTAATTTTTAGCACACTTTCTCAGAGTATAAGAAAACATCTATAAGAACATCAAGTTTATGTGTTTGTCAGCCATCCCCAGTCCCTATAAGTAACTTTTGATCTTTTGTCCAATTGTATTCAAATTTCTATGTCAGACAGCAAAGTACCCAGTGACCCCTGGCCTACAATTGTCATAATTCCTCTCAACACCCTGTGCATTTAGTACTTTTTTCCTCACAGGCCAGTTCAGTTTTGTCCAATTGCAGTTTTAGCGACGGCAGATCACATTGTGATGTCATAGTTAGTCCCCATAAGACCCCCAATTTCCATAGTTTGAAATAGAGCAACAAACCATGCAAGTCAGCCTTCTCCACAGAAGATAAAGAGAAACTGAACTCTCAGTGAGGTCAAAGCACATTGTGATGTCATCTACGATTTTTAAAAACACCCTATAATAGGTATTGATACCCAGTATTTTGAAAGCTGTCATGCAATTAGTTAGTATGCACATTTATGTGCCAAAGAAAGAAGCTAATCATCAGGAAATGTTCATACACATCTTTGCTTTAAACATCTTCTTCAGTTTTGCCCTGTGACGTATGGGAATGTAGCTCTGCTACTTTAAACTATGTTTGTTAACATGTTTAATAATTATAGAAATGGTTTCCATGTGCCCATAACAATATGCAAATCTGCCCGAGTCAAATCTGAACAAACAGATTTCAGCCCAAGTTTATTAAACTGACTTATAAACCATCTTAAAACAAATAAAAGAGAGAGTTCAGTTGCAAAATTTGCAGTAGACCTGTAGATAAATCTCCCATGGATCCATGCAAACTCACTTTAGATTTCTACAGGCCTGCAGATTTTTTTCTGATTTTGTCAACAATCATGTGACAGATTTTTCTTGCAGGTCTCTAAGAAATCCAAAGATTTTAGACACTGTTAACCAGGATGGAAGACACCTGGTTCCAATCTGACTCAAGCAAAATTGCCTATCTGAAACTAGTAATAAGATGTAAGTAGAAGTTATTTATGTTAAAATTAAATGAGATTTTTTTTTTTTGAGCTGTTGCTAGCCCCACTGTATTATACTCTTTCAGAAGTTCATCAGTCATCATCATATGATAAACCGTCAATACGTACATTTATCATACGTACTTTATTGGAATAGTTTGTTTAGAATGTTTCTTTCACATTATATGAGAAGCAGTAGGAGAATCAGTTTATTCAATTATTTTGAATTTGTTTTACATTTTTCAGTCTAATCAAAACTTGTTGCATCCCCACATTTAATTTTACAAAAGGAGGAACCATCATTCTCTGTGTCCCTCTGAATTTGATGCCAGCCTAGAACAAGAATCCTCAATGGACCCCAGCTTGAGATCCCTATTCCTATCCCTCCCCTCACTCCACTCAGAATAACAAAGCAAATCTAGGGAGGCTCTTAATTTTAAGGGGCTTTGACATTAGCTTCAGAACTTTTAGTACAAGAACAGTGCTGGGCAGATTTCTACTGTCTGTGCCCTGAGAATGGCGAGGACAAATCAAACTCAGGTATACATACAAAGTATCGCATACCATGTAAAATGAGTTTTTCTTGTTGGGCAGACTGGATGGACCATACAGGTCTTTATCTGCCATCATGTACTATGTTACCTAAAATTAAAACACTATGTTACTCTTCCTGTGACAAGTCCATAAACTGCTACTAAATGGACTTGGGAAAAATCCACAATTCCAGGAATAACATGTATAGAATGTTCGTATGTTTGGGAAGCTTGCCAG